>NW_022987252.1:0-18408 GCF_010094035.1 Trematosphaeria pertusa | reverse complement strand
TTTTAAAATTTCTAAGCTAATATAGAGTTACTAGTAGTATATAAATAATATACTAAAATTTTATTTATTTATCTATTATAGTTCTTATTTTAGAGGGGGGTAAGAGATGCTAAAAAGTGTGCGTTAAGTGGGGTCTGTGCGTTGAGTAGGGAAATACAGTACTGGTCCGGAACGTGCTAAGCGACTTTAAGCAAGAGTTCCCCTAGCGCTAAATAGCTAACTGAACTGGGGTCCTTGATGTGCTTCGGAGCATTATCGAGTGTTGACGGTGCGCCTTCAAGTGCTTTACTCGGGGAGCGTGGAAAGGTGGAGGCTCGGGATGCGATTTTTTGCAGGTTGACTTAACCCGATAAGGGATAGTTCATAGGCGTAACGACGCCACTGAGGATTACGAGGCCCATACGCCTTCGGCAGGGAAATCCCACAAGCGGTCTGTAGAATAAGAACCATTAGAGACGAGCAATAATAGGAGGAAGAAAAAATTAGGAAATTCAACGAATCCTTCTCCTAAAGCAAACAGTCGGTCAACCACGTTAGGTGATCCTTGTGCTGAACTAGATATTTAGAAGGGAATTCTTCTCTCGCTAACACGCCGACTTGCCCTGCCCTCAGTACACATATCCGCCGAAGGAGAGCGTTGGAATGATTTTTCCGTTACAAAACGGGTGTGGGAGGTATCGAGAGAAATCCGTCAACTTGTACTGTTCCAAAGAGGGAATATGATCTCTCTGAGCCCAAAGTAGCTGCTTAGCTGAGCGGAAGAACGAGTGCTCAGGAACATGGAGCTACGTACTGCAAACTCTGAAAGATTCCGAGGTTGAAAGGAGAGCGCGAAGTAGCAAAAAGATACCGGAGAGCGCCACAGTGGCTCGTTTAGCCCGCCCTAGCTCCCGCCTCCCATACTACTGCGCTGCCCCTCCTTCCAAACGCGCAACTCGAATCCAAACTGGGGGGCACATTTTCAACACCACGACGTCTTCTCCGCGCTCTCGCTCTCCCTCCATTCAACCCCGACCCCCCTAAATCGACAACCTCCGCCTTCAAAATGTTCAAAAAAGAGTCCGTTCCCCTCCCCTTCCCCCTCTCCCCTAATCCATCCCCGCCAACTCACTCACGAACTAACACATCCCCACCCACAACAGCATCACCCCGGGCGCGAAAACCAAAGTAAAATCGTCGGCCCAACGCGGCATCCGCACCAAGATCCTAGACACGTACCCGCTCCTAACGCCGTACATCGAAGACATCCTGCCGAAAAAAGAGCAGCTCGACCTAATCAAACTCCCCGACCGCGTCTCGCTGTACACGCTGGGGACAACGCCGCTGTTCTTCCAGCACATGGACGACGCGCTGATGCCGCACCTAGCACTGGTGCACCGGTATCCGGGGTGCTTCGCGCGGCTGCGGATCGATCGGGGCGCGATCCGGTTCGTGCTGAGCGGGGCGACGCTGATGACGCCGGGGCTGACGAGCGCGGGGGGCCGGCTGCCAGGCGATCCGGAGGATGCGGAGGGACGGTATGGGAGAGAGGATTTGGAGCCCGGGACGGTGGTGGTGATTGAGGCCGAGGGGAAGGAGAATGCGTGTATGGTGGGGGTGCTGAAGGCGGGGACGGCGGAGATGAAGAAGGTGAAGAAGGGGCAGGCTTGTGAGGCAGGGCATTATTTAGGGGATGGGCTTTGGGCGTTGAATCTGGGGTGATGGAACATGGTTGGATTGGGTATGGGTTGACGAGACTTGATGCGGCGAGGGTCTGATGCTTGCAAGGACTGATTCAAACGGGCGTGGATAAGGGATACCATGAGCAGGGAGGCATTCTACGGCGAGAGCCTAGCAGACGCGCCCCTTTGAGCGCTTGAGAAGGCCCAAGAGGACCAAAATTATGATGACGCATGCCGCGTTGGCGCCCAGGTCAGGTGGAGCTTGAGCATGAAGTGTGGTATCATTATTTCCGTCCACCCGACAGTGTTAAAGATGCTCTCCAACGTTCCACCTTCATCACCGCTACGGGCACTCTTCAGCGGCCTACGAAGACCCTCCTCCTGGTGCTCCTGGTGCTCCTCGCCCAGCACCACCGCCACCCATGAAGCTTCGTGCCCTAGGTGACATCAGTCAATATCCTTTAGACGGTAGAGGCATCCCACTTACATCTCCGCAATGCTAGGGTCGTTCATCATCTCCGACAGATTCGGTCCACCACCACCACCACCAGCGCCGCCGCCACGGCCAAACTGCTCCGCCATCTGCGCTATCCGTGGGTTGCTCATGATGTTGTTCAGCATGTCCGGGTTGCTCATGAGGTTCTGCGCCATCTGTCTCATCATCGGGTTGTTCATGAGACCTGCAAGATCGGGCATGCCACCGCCGCCTCCACCACCTCCGCCCAACATCCCGGCCAGCGACGAAAGGTCTGGCATACCTCCGGCACCCGCTGCACCACCACCAGGCATGCCCCGATCCGCATCCGGAGCACCAACATCGCCGCCCTCCTCTTCATACTTCTTCTTCGCCGTCTCGTATCCCTTGCGCATGACCTCCGAGCCACCGCCTTCGGCATCCATGCCAGCCTTGTACGCCTCCATAGCGCCCTTCGCGTCACCTAGAACGAACTTGGCGAGACCGAGGCGTGACCATGCCTTGGAGTACTTCGGGTCCGCCGCGACTGCCATCTCGGCGTCTCCCTTCGCCTCGCTATGCTTGCCTATGCCAGAGTAGGCGGCCGCGCGGTTAGAGAGGTAGATGGGGTTGAGCGGGATGAGGTCCAGCGCAGCGGTGTAGTGCTTGATTGCCGATTCATAGTCTTTCTTCTTCATCGCCTCGTTTCCAAGCCCCTTCAGCCTCTCTCCCTCATCCTTATTGGGTCCTCCAGGCCCTGGTGCACTCGCCGCAGGCGTCTGCGGCGTAGCTGGTCGTGCTTCCGATGCGGACGACGGACCCTCTGTCGAAGCGGTAGTCTTTCCCTTGAGCTTCTCATACACATTATATATGGCAAGCAGATTCTGGCCACCTAGTGCATCCTTCATTGCGGTCTCGTCGGCCGGGTCCACCTTAAAAGCCTCGGAGATGCAGTTCGCGGCGACTTCGAGCTGTTCGGCATCTTCGGGCGCTACTGAGCCGTCGGCCTGCGAGGTTTGGAGGAAGTCGAGGATTGCGAGCGCAAGGCGCTTCTTGGATTGGGGGGATGCCTGCAGCTGGTTAGAGCACAGATATGCTGAAAATGGTGCGGTTGAGGCTCACCATAACGGCAAGGAAGTGTTTCTGGAGGAGCGAGCCAGTAGATTCAGATGATGGTGCTGAAGGAAGGAGGAGAACAAAATTGAGTGAAAATTGTAGCGCGGCGATCACAGGTAGCTCAAACGTGTAAGAGTGAGGTATGGAGGCCAATCTGTGAAGGGGACTGGAAGCTTCGGTCATAGCGGGGCAGGATCGCCCGCCAAGGGATCGCACGTGATCTGGGGGAGAAAGAGATATGGTCGTATGCCACTACTATGCTAATGGCTCTATGCTACATACTCTTACAGGATCCGAAACTATATAACACACGATCGAAGCCGAGATTGGTATCTTAACCGCCAGTTCAGTCCACATCGTCATTCAATCCCTCCCACGGCTTCTTCCTTTCCTCCCTCTTCGGCCACAGTGACTTGAACCACAACTCTCCCTTCTCGCTTGCCCATCGGTTCGCTCTCTCCTCCGCTTCAGAATCCAGCTCAAACCTGCGCATGCGCTCGCCAATTCGGGGATCGATGACCATTTCATCTAACCAAACCCTCTCCTTCCTGTCGTGTTTGCGCTCTCGCACTGTCTTGTGCCAATCGGGTTCCTCGTGCTGTAACAGCCGCTGCTGCTCCCACTTAGAGCTCTCGTCAACGTCCTCATCGCTGAAGCTAGGCCCCGACTCGGCCGGCGCATGATAGGGTCTGTATGCGCCGAGCACAGCAGCTGCTGTCTGTCGCCCGATGTCATCTGCCACCTTCCTCCTGTTGAGGAAGCGGTACATGCGAATTGGGAAGTTGAGGAAGCCAAGAAGGTGTGGGAAGGGTATTGCGGCCGAAGGGCCGAGAGCGCGAGGGCAGCTCGGGGAAAGGGCAGAATCTCGGTAGTCGGCCGGGGTATTGAATGGCGGCGGTTGTTTCTTCTTCTTCGGCTTGTTCTCCTCCTCTTTGGGCTTCTCGACTTCTTCTGGTTTGGGAACTTCAGTGGCCGCGGTCGGAGACGCATTGTCGGTTGCGGATAGTTGTGAGAGTGTTGAGGTCTCAACCGGAGCTTCGGTTGGAGTTGATGTGGGTGCAATGGACTCCTCCACTGCCGATGCGGGAGGATCCAATGGCCCTAGCCACCCTTCGTGCAAGCCTCTCACATACTCTTTCCATGCATGCCTTCCAATGACAATATCCCCGCCGGGTCCGTCCCACTCTCTAACTCCTGCCCGGTTCCTAGTCTCTTCTAGAATTTCCTCCAATTCTACTTCCAAGGGTTCGTTGGCCGGCTCCCCTTTCTTCTTCCTCAGCTTGCGTATCCTCTCAGCCAATCCAGCCCTCACATCACCCTCTCTCCTCCCCTCGACCGCATCCCAGTCCAGCGCTGCCGCAACCAGTATTGGCTTTACGTACTCGTGGAAGTGGTCGCGCGCAGGTACCAATCCGTCTGCCGGCGGTGCAGACACGTATACGGTGAGCTTCCGGGGCAGCTGTCGTTCGTCCATAGATTCCTGCGCAATGTGCTCCACCAGCTTGGCCCATTTCCTTTGTATGCGTTTCTTCTCGCGGCGGTCGTACATGACGGCGGCAGTCCATGAGCCGGTGATCGTGAGGAATATCATCCAATTGCGCGACGGAAGCTTCCAGCGGAAGTTGGGCAGGCCTGTGATGGTCAGCTTTCGAGTTGCAGGCGAAAAAAGAAGGGAGCGACGAACCCATCATCCTCCATATTGGATTCGGAGGTTTAGGGGGCTTTGCAGGACCACTTGATGGCCCACCGGTCGGTGACGCCTTCGCGTCCTGTTCGGCCATGATGAAGAGTGGCCGTGGTCGAGGTTGGGTTGATGGATGCGCGACCAAAAAGTTTGAGGGACCGCGGAAGTTGTTCGGAGCGGAGTCGGGCCGCTCCCTATCAACTCCGAACTTTCGCTCTTGGAGAACATAAATGGTCCCCACGCCCCCAAGGCCTGGAAATTTTGCAAAAAGTTTGGAGAGTTCGATTGGCGTGACTGAGGATCGAACTCAGATTAACACGGCTTTTTACGGCCACAACGTGTTGTGATACCATTACACTATCACACCTTTGATTGGAACATTTCAAGATTTAGCAGACCTATACGTAACAAGCAAATTTTCTACGGAAATTAATGTATAGGGAGAAACAAATAATTGTGCAATCTTGTGGAGCTAACCTGCTTGAGTGACAGTTATAGTCACAGAGCAGAACAACTAATGATTACGGAGTGGGACTGTTCGCGTATACTCTGGACTTGATCAGATATTCTCGCCCCCCAACAAGGAACAAGCTGTTGAAGTTTACTTCCGCCGCTCATCGAACTAAGCAACATTCGTTGAGATGATGCGGTAGACTCCTTTTTCCAATGCATAAGTGCTACGGTCAGTCGTTGGAACCTTCAGAACAAGAGACTAAATACCCGTCTCCTCACCGCCTGGCGGAACTCATGCTGTACTTAGCACGAATTTCGCTCAAAACAGTTCGATGTCGACGTACTCTAGCCTCTCCTTAATCAGTTCCCCACCCATGACCCTATGCACATACGCCTCCCCAACCAATACTTTCAGGAGCAAAAGGATCCAATCCTTTTACTCTTTTAGTTATAACGCCTTATATACCCGCTAACAAATACATAGCCAGATTCGCCGTTCCCTTGTAGTCGAAGAATATGCGGTATACTAGCACCGAGAAGTATACACGCCATGTTTCCAGGTTGAACACCGCTCGGCCCGAATCCAATGTATCCGCGCTTGGTGAGGAAGAGTCTTGCCGGACGACCCGATGTCATAGAAGTGATATACAAATTGGGACCTCTTGGTTCTTTGATAGGGACACTATCTACTTCTTGCTTGGCCGTTCTCGCCATTCGAAACCTAGTCCAGTAGAAGTTCATCGCAGCTCTGTAATCCCGGATCTTGATGTAACGCCAAGGTCTGCCGGGGGATGTTGTACCCGGAGACACGTTCACGGCGTTCAGAAAGGCTTCCGAGAGCTTAAAAATATTGAGGCATGCCTTGCAGCGGCCTTCGCTGAGCTTCGTCGAACGCTGAGTCGGGACTCCAGGAGCGATTTCATGGCTCCATATCGGATTTTCCAGGCAGCTTCACGAAGCTGCGAAGGTGAGTAGGTGTCGTGGCCAAGTTCGCGACGCTTTGCACAATTGCTGTCTCTCCCTAAATCGGGTGCCGAATAGAAAATCGTTTTCCAGCCGCTTGCGAGCAGTGCCTCGAGCATAGACCAATCTGACGTCAACGATTTCGTCCACCAGAACACCGGTCAGTGTTGCCGATGCACGACACTGTGGATTGTTCGGATCAGTAGCTGCGTTGAATGAGCACTTGGGGGAGCTTCCCGCTGATGCAGAGAAGAGTGAGTTTCCATGTAGCATAAACCAATCGTTGGGAGCAGTAATTCGGGTAGACCAATCAGGGGTCCAAGGCGGCAATTTCCAACTGTCGCAGAGATACTCCGGAATTCTCGGCGAAGGGCAACCGGTCGGAGTCGGCCTGACGTTCGGGAACTGGCATAATGAGAGGACGTCCAGGCGACCGGCTTGTATTAGCCGCTCCGCAAACTCAATATATACTTGATAGCATTGCTTGTGACAGGCGACCATGAGTCCATGTCTGTTGTAGTCCGCTTCGGGGAGGCCTCTAAGGGCGAAGATCCTATCCCTATCGTCCTTGCAACCAGGCGCCTTCGTCTGTACCCGGCAGTATATCTAGACGAGGATTTTAAAGAAGCTCATAGTCCTGTCGTGTTTCGTACGCCACCGTTCACGGCACTGGCTGAGAGCGAGGGGATTTCGAGCCGAGGATCCATAACGGTTCGCCAGAGAGCCTCTTTATCAGTGTCTAGACCCCATATGAGTTCGGAACCTCGACACACTAGGCGAAGTTAGCCAGTGACGAATACAAGCGCCGCTGGTTCTTCGGAGTCGATCCTGCGTAAGCCGGTTTGGAAATGGCATTTCTTAGGCATTGCGAATTCCTGAATTATCCAGACGCGGTACCACCAGTCGCTTGCCAGGATTGAAGACAGGAAACAATGCATAAAGACTTAGGCTGTCGCCGACGGGGGCTAATGAGCACGAGCTACCTTGTTGCCTGCTTCCATGGCGGCTTCGAGACGCCCCAGAATCTCAGCTTCTCTGTCTGGGGTCGTACAAATCCGCCAAGGGCAATCTTCGGCCGAAGGACATCCGGCTGGAGAATAGAGTAGCGAATCCACAGGATCTTCCCTAAGGTGTGGAGAATGCTGGCAAGCTGGTCGGTCTCCTGTCTCCTAAGTCCAAGCCAGATGAGGACGCCTCTGGCTCCCGAGTAGATAGATCCCATCCGCGGGACCTGCTCGTTCTTTTCGGAGTCATCGCTCTGATTGATGTAGATTAAGTCGACGTTGGCGAGTGTGGTGGACAAACGTTAGCTATGCTGCAGAGTCTAGAATCTTGCTGTTACCCTCTTAGAGCAAGCACAAATAGCTGCCTAAAGGGTGCGCCTCGCGTCTTCGCACGGACATCGTGATGGCAGGTGCTGTGGCTGCGATTTTAGGTGGCTTAAGTGCAGAGGTCGAATCCTGCGGTCTCCTACTTAAACATCTTGACTTGTTTAGCTTTACATCTTTCTAAGTGATTTGTCTTAATCCTAAAGCCGTCTTTTTGTTGCTCGATTGCCACGGAGGAATCAGAACCCCCCCTTTATTGTCCCGGCGTGATTATTTGCTGGCTGTGTACGGCTCTCTCGGTCCTCCTATCCTGGCACCACCGCATCGTCGTTACTCCACCAGCCGCGCTCACTCACTGCAGTGCGTCGTAGTGACTTTGCGCCATGAAACCCCTTTCCATTGCAACACTACTGTGGGCAACACGCTGACTCCGACTACAAGCGCCGCAGTGACACCGGCGCTGCCATCCAGCCCCACACTGCCAATCATGTGATGAAACCTGCAATATCGTCAGAAAACGTAAGATGTGTGATGCATCGTTCATTCAATCTTACCAGAAAGGTCCAATGAATCCCCACACTTGACGAACAAAGTTGATAAAAGTACCAATCGCCGCCGCCTCTTGAGGGTAACAATCGATTGAGTAGGTGGTTAGGACTGTAGTAACGATCTGATTTCCCCCAGCAGCAATCGCTGCTCCAATAAGCGGGGCGATGTTCCAATGCTCGCCGGCGTTGTTCACACAAACGAGAAACATGGCCGTGCCGCCGATGGCAAGGGCGTATCCCAAGTAACTTAGCCAGAGCCGGAACTCGGCGCCGAAAGACTTAGTATGCTTTTGGCGCCTCATCCACATATCGGACATGTACCCCCCGATTTGTTCGCCAAGGAGAGAACCGATAATGATGCTGAGGTTTTGCAGTCCGACTTGTTGCGTGTTGAAATGGAATTGCTCCGGGAAGATTTGCGGGATCTCGATGGCGATCAGAATAGAAGCGAAAAGGAAGACCATGGCGTAAGCTGCTGCCGGTATAAGCACACAGAGGCGAGCAGCGAGACCCAGGGGTCGAATAAAGTCGAGAGGCGTCAACGGGGCCGGGTCGATGCGTCGGAAACGGAACAAGCCGCCGTAGCCAGATGACTTAGGGCCCGGAAGAGATCCTTGACCCTTGATATACCGAGTTTCTGGACCTAGGAAGATGTAAAGAATGAGTTGAATAGCGTTGGTCTTAAAGCTATATTAGCCTGCGGATGTCCGCTGTTAAGAGTCAGGAAACTTACGATGGCGAGCGTCCAATAGATCCAACGGTAACCAACCCTCAAAGCAACAAAGCCAAAGATAAAAGGCGCGGTTGGTACTCCAATGGTGACCAAAACCGTCCAGATTCCCAGGTAACGTGCTCTCTGATGTTTGAAGAAACATTCCGCGACAACAGCGCTTCCAAGGGCGGCAGCAGGGCAAATAAAAAATGCAGTGATAGCCCGACAGAGGGCCATCGTGGCGTATTGGTGGCTTTCTGCACAGCCAACGTTGCCTACAAAGCTCCCAACCAATGAGATAAGGAAAACAGGTCGTCTTCCAAAGCGGTCGGAGAGCGGCTTCCAGAAAAGAGGCGCAACACCAAGGATAGCAATAACAAGAGAGGTCAAGTAGCTCGTTCTTACCACGCTAACGTGTAAGTCCTCTGCAATGTCTACAAATGCAGACTGGATAGCCGCCGCTGTGAAGGTACCCATGAGACCATGGAACGCAACAATCAGGAGATTGATAACTTTCTGAATCAACGTTAAACTTAGCTGGGTCTCCAATATTCGAACAACGACTGACCTTGCGCAATGGCCAATTGTGGGGATCTGCATCGTTCATATCTGGAAGAGGGTCGAGGTCTACGGCCGAATGCTTGTCCAAGAGGTATTGACGATGTTCTTCAGAGATATGACCAGTGCTGGGCTGTAGAGGCTTAGCGAGAGACATTTTCCTTTTCATCGCCAGTGAAATACCATGAGCTCAGATTGCTGAGCTTGAGCTTTTTCATCGTCATGGAGGTGGGATGCGGTCATGGCGTCTTTGCGTCTCAGGATTTGGAATGTGGCCCAGCTTGATCAGTGTAGGAGCTCTCTAGCAAGTCCATGTGTTTGCGATTTTGCATGCAGCATGCGCGTTGCATTTGACTAAATAATATCTTGCTGAGGATGTTCCAACCAATCGATTGGCGATTTCGCGGCCATGGCCAATCGGGTTCCACCTATCCGGCGATGCCGCCTGCTAAGCCACTAGTCAAGTCTCTTCGAATCGGATCGACCTTTCCCAAGCACAGAATCCGCCGGATGCAGATCTGGTATCCGTACATACACATTCAGGCTCCGCGCTCTTCCCGATGTCTCGAAGACCCCCGGCGAGCCACCATTTCCGATTTGCGGAAGGCTCCTGAAGCGGATGGTCCTGCAGTTCTCACCGAGGAATGAAGAGCTCAACGGGAATATGAAAGGGTCCATGCCCTCTGCCTGCTGCCCTGCCGAGTTCCTGACATGAGCAAATCTCTGCTTCTATACCTAGCCAGACACAAGATGAGCTCGTTCATCTTTGAACTGATTCAATCCCCAAGGTCCGCAGTTTCTGCGGCGGTTCTTGTCGTCTCTGTCTGCTTCGTCTCGTACACCTTTGTCTATATTGTTTATCAACGTTTCTTCCATCCCTTGGCTGAATACCCCGGCCCTTTTCTTGCGTCCATCACAGACTTATGGCAAGTGGCTGAATTCCTCTCGCTGAAGCAGCCGTACTACTTGACCGCTTTACACGAGAAATACGGCCAGTTTGTGCGGTATGGTCCGGACAAGCTCAGCACCACAGCCGAGGATGCCATTCCGGTTCTCTATCAGAAGGGCGGGAGAATGTTCCCCAAGACGGAGTTCTACGATGCTTATGGTGCGGCGCATCCTAACGTCTTTGGCATGCGAGACGAGTCTGTAAGTCAAGAGCACGTCTTATCGCCTGCGGTCTTGCGCTAACACATCTTACAGATGCATTCCGTTCGAAGGCGGCATATGTCTCACAGCTTCTCTATCACCTACGTGAAGAAGATGGAGCATTACTTGGACGAAAACATACAGATCCTCAAGAACAAGTTGTCCGGATATTGCGATCGTGATGAAGTCTTCGACCTTAAGAAGCTCCTGCATTTCTACGTCATTGACATCCTCGGCGAATTGGCCTTTAGCCAGTCGTTTGGCGTCCAGATTGCTGACGACGAAGCTCTCGTTCCGCCGGTTGTCGAGCACAGCTTGCTCGCGGCAGCAACAGGCGCATGGCCCGCCATGACGTTTAGGCTCAAACGGTGGCTTCCAAGATTGCCAATACGAGGTTTACAGCGACTATTCGAAGGCAGAGCGGCTTGTGCTGCATTGGCGGCGTCGTGCGTCCAGAGGCGTGTTGCGGCCCTTCAGGATGTCAAAGATGATGGAAGTGTTGTTGCATCTCAAAGGAAAGACATCCTTACAAGCTTGATCCTCGCCGAGCATCCCGATACTGGCGAACGATTGACGCAGGCGGATCTAGAGACGGAAGCGTTTGGATTCATGTAAGTGCTTGCCGACGACGATTTATGGCCGATGTCGCGTACGGATGGCTTACTACTGCTGAAGCATTGCGGGTACGCACACAACGAGTGCTACAACGTCGCTGCTCTTCTATCACCTATTACACGCACCTGAGATCATGGCGAAATGCAAAGCTGAGGTTGATGCCCAACTTGCACCCCTGGGCAACGAACGGTCAGCGTATTCCATAACGGAGGTGGAGGCATCACTGCCTTATCTGCGGCAATGCATCAAGGAGAACTTCCGCATTACACCAGTCTTCACTATGCCGTTGGCTCGTCGGGTGTTGGACCCAGCAGGCGTCGTGATAGGAGGGAGACATATTCCGCAGGGAGTAAGAGCAACAGGTGCACCATTGTGCCACATGCCAAGTTCGCTGACGAGCTCGCAGACTTCCATTGCAGTATGCAACCACGCGTTCCATCACAATCCAGCTGTGTGGGGAGAAGACCACAATACATTCGATCCAAGCCGATGGGACAAACCCGAGACTGCCGCGCGGGCGAGATACTTGATGCATTTCGGCTTGGGCGGCAGACAGTGCATTGGGAAAACCGTTGCCCAAACCAATATATACAAGTTGTCGAGCACTTTGTTGAGAGAGTTTGAGTTTGAGTTGGCGGGGGCGAGTGGTGGGGTGGCAGACGTTGAGAAAGGGAACAGGACTGGGAAACAGTTGCCTGAGCTAGTCAGCGTAGGCATCAGCGACTTGCAACATCCCTTAATGGTGAGAGCGAAGAAGAGAACCACTGGTTGACTAGAGTGAAGCGCAGTTTTGCGTCTGTCAGCTCAATTCAGTTAATGCAGAATTATATACTCCACAGATTACATCCCGATGCTGGCCTCGGAAGGAGTTGCGTTGCTTGCGTACCCAGTGCACGCTACATTTGGATAGTATAAAGTTGAAGATAACCTTGGAAGTCACGTGGCGATCTCGAAACGTGCCACATAGATGCGGGGTAGCACACGTGTGCGGGGTAAGAGTTGACGTTGGTAGCTCTACTCTCTCTTCGCAAGAGAGAAGGTGCTCCAAATTACTTTCCACTCAGTCAGCAACCCTGCAATGGAGAATGATCATGTCGACTATCGTTCACCTTCATTAAGGACACGGCCTGACGGCCGAATACCCAGACGCAGGAGGGTATCTCTTGCATGCACTTCTTGTCGACAGAGAAAGTCCAGGGTAGCTTCACCACCTTTACCATATTGCAAAGGGCTCTACTTACTCACAGATGCGCAGTGTGATGGCATCCGACCTGGCTGTTCTACTTGTTTGGAGCTCAATCTGCCTTGCTGTTACGAAGACCTGCAATCTCCGGAAAAGAATGGCAAGAGAAAAGATGGCCAGCCGTACAACCCACTTATGCAATCAGCTCAAGGGCCCTGCTCACGGAATTAACAGCACATATGTACAGCTCACCCAAAGGGTGAAGGAACTAGAGGCAAGATTGAGTCCAACGACGGCAGAAGCCGTAGCCGAACCATCTCCCAACCCAACCGAGGCGGTGACAATGGATGACGAGACTTCCGTCGATGCCCTTGCCACCAATGCTTTTGACGAAGTACCGCAAAGGGATATTGGCTATTTTGGTGAGACCGGAAGACTGGCGTTGAGAGCGGCTCCTTACTCACCATATCAAGGCCCCACTTCAAACCATGCGCTATTCCGGGCACTGTCGTCGGCATTTGCATTTCGGGTGCCACTAATATTCCAGTCGCAGCAGCATTCCGCTGAGAGCTCTGCGCGCGAACACTTCATCCATCCTTCGCTATCGTCCCCAAGCGCTCTCCCACAATCTCCTCCTCGGCAAACTGACGGCCGCCCCAAGTCGGTAGACCCGTATGCCCTGCCAAGCGATCAGGACCTGCTGGGGCTAGTCAATCAGTTCTTTGCTACCGTTGGCATAGTCCTCCCTTACGTGGACAAATCTTTTCTACTACACGACGGCACTCAGTTGGGACAGAGGGCGATCTGGCAAAGTTCGAAGCCAGGAAGAGCACTCTTGAACATCATTTGCGCTCATGCTGCCTTCACACTACGCTCTACGAATGCCGAGGTGTTCTATCGCCGTACCCTATTAATTCTCGACGAGCTTACCCTTCGCGGATCGAGTCTGGAGCTCGGTATGGGCCTGACAACCATCTACTTAGCTACTCATACTATTGGTGACTGACCTGCTCCAGTGCAAGCACTTCTCCTGTTATGCTGCTTTCAACAAAACACCCAACGTTCCATCGCAAGCTGGACATACCATGCAGTTGCTGTAAAAGCCGCACTTCAGCTTGGATTGCACTCACCGGCGCCATACGACGAGCATGGGATGCAGAAACGTGAGCTCCTCAAACGGCTCTGGTTTGGCGTAATAATCCAGGACAGGTGGGGTTTCCTCCCGTCCTCCCTTTGCAGAATTAGTAACCAAGAGATAATAGCTATCTAAGCATCGCTTTAGGACGCCCTTGCCTTGTTCCGCCCGATTACGTCCGAGTAGACCCGCCGTTGAACCATCCGCCTAGCACGGAGTCAATGCCGGCCTGCAGCAGGAATCACAGTGATAGCTTGGTTTATTATAACCTTCTCATGTTAGTATAATCTCCCTGAAGAGTATATATATATATCTGATACCTGTCAA
The DNA here is from genome assembly GCF_010094035.1 of Trematosphaeria pertusa. Classification (NCBI taxonomy): domain Eukaryota; kingdom Fungi; phylum Ascomycota; class Dothideomycetes; order Pleosporales; family Trematosphaeriaceae; genus Trematosphaeria; species Trematosphaeria pertusa. Next base: position 4,522 of record NW_022987252.1, on the reverse strand, counting down.
GATCATTGCACAAGATTAGGTCCACGGTCGTCGAAGTGTTATATGACCGCAACCTGGGTCCCCCGAAGAGCTTTTCCATGCAAGATGCGGTAGTCGCAAGACTACGTCTTATATGCGACCTCGAAAAATGGCTTAGGACTTGCCCACAGGCTTTTTCGGTCCTTTCAGGTCCCGAACTGGACAGCTGGTCTCCCGCTTCATACGATGCGAATCGCTTCCGAGTGCTTCTTTCTATCCAGTATTATAGCACCGCACTGCTCATCAATAGTCCTGTTCTAACGGGCTTACTCGCCGAGCGTCATCCAGGCCAGGGTGCATTTCACCCTCTGATGGACGAAGTCACCCTCGCTATCAAGCAACATTTCGCCGCTGCAAGGAAACTCGACCGCGTCATCCACTATGTAGCTGAGTACGACCTGAGCTTCATCGACCACAATGCAACCTGGTGGTTTTGTAACTACAACAGTAAGTGCTTGGTCCCGACCCCGCTTGTCTCGTCACTGACAGGTTGCAGTGTTCACAGTCAACCTCCATCTCTTTGGTATACTGCTGGCTTGTTATCGAGATGACTCAATGCCGCTCCAGCAAGTAATCGACTCATCGGAGGTTCGAAATGCGTTGGAACTAGGCTTGCGGACGCTCGAAATGGTCGAAAGATCTAGCTTGATGAGTCGCAAGGGAAGACATTGCTTGCGACGGTTCTTGCAAGTGTTCGATACTCTAGGTACGCCTTCGCCCCGAGAATTTGAATTCTCAGCGTCCACAACTTCCGGTTTGGACTTACATAACCTTGCATCCATAGTACCATGCACGCATACGACCCTGCCGGCTTCCGCGGACACAGCAATTATGGGACCTATTTCGTCGGTCCCACTTGATGGTTTTTACTCCCAGCTTATTACAGAGTCTGCAGATAACTTCTTATTTCAATCCAGTCAGCTTAGTTTCTTAGATACAGATATTAGTATAGCTAATTTTACCTCATAGATTTAAAGTAGTATCTTGTAAATATTACTTAGAACTAAAATAAAGCTTAAAATTATAACTGCGCTTATAGATCAACGAGGAGATATTCCTCTGCGTTCTCCTACTACGCTACTGCCCTCATTGCAAGGAGCGCAGCCGTCTCGTATCTTCGTACAAGACCAGTAAATCTCTTCAGATCAATAGCGGTTGCTATGGCTTCCTTCTGAATATCGACCGACTTGCTCTACAGTCAATAAAGACGTAGTCTGCTTAGGGCATTCTTCAGGTCGTACTATGCTTCTTAAAATTCATACAGCATAGGCCTCTTATACACTTTTTATCTTATTATATATTTACTTTATAATCTCTATTTCATAGGCGGGTCCGAGGAGCAACAAGTATTTATATTATCGGAAAAACACCTCTAGAATCTTCTACGTAGTATTACTACTCTTGCTATGCTTAGTAATACAAGTCAAGATAATTTTCTGTTTGCACTAGCATCAGCTAAAGAGCGGTAAGTCAGCAAATTCCATCCCTGTTTCGAGAGAGTCGCGCTGGTTGACTAAAAGACATGGCGGCGGGCTCGACGGATATGACAAGGCATGATAGGAGCGGATGCAACGACAGTGCGTTCGGATAGGGCGCTGTAGGTTCTACGAACATTTGGAGGGAGTTCTTGCGCCAGCGCCTGGGTGGCTGGTTCCATGGCTACTTGCTGTGGTGGTACTGATAAAGGGGACAGACCACGCTCTACTAGATGATGTGCATTAAAAATAGAACAAGACGCGTAGGTGCGAAGGAATCGGATCGAGCATAGCGCTTCTTTGCAATACGTCATGACAGAGCCATGCCTAATCACATGCCAAGTTCCCTTCTGCGAAACTCTCGGGATCCTAGCTTCTGAGCACGGTGTGTCGCGAAAGCCTCGTGATAGTGACTTTCTTGATTAATCTTTCGTCCTATACCTCCGAAACCTTAAGACATGCCGAATTTCATTATTAGACAGGGGGAATAGCTGAAGTAGCGAATAGTCACCGCGAACAGAACCTCCGACACCAAGCCCCAACTGTTGTAATTTTCTAGTTTGCATCTGACATTATCTCCTACTATTAGCTGATCTATAGTAAAATAGTATCCATAATCCTATTGAGTCACGTTGGTACATTTCAGGTGCAGAAGAAGAGGATGACGTTCCGTTACGAGTGGATGTACGTTATCATTAGTCATTTCCTTGCTGTCAACGTGCCAACCTATATTCTTAGCTCAATCTCCGAAAGAAAAAGTTGAGTTTCAAGTCAACCTCCAAAGCAGCAATCACTCCTCTAGCAAGCGCCAGCCTTCACACCCGGCGCACTATACAACTGACACGGCGTCTTCGCATCCGTACAAATATTCTTCAGTGTCGCCGAATCTCCTATATTGATTCCGGCAACCTCACCACCATCCCGAGCAGTGACGCCCTCTAGGTATACAGTACGCTTGCAAGCAGTGCAAGTACCGCAGGCTCTGTAGACCTTTCCGTAATCTTCGGCGTAGAAGTTGATTACCTGTGTTATGCGTGAGCTTTGTAAGAAAAGAGAAAACAGGGATGGGAAGGAGGGGTGGGAAGACGGACATTGACTTTTCCGCAACCGTTGTGTTGGATGATCTTATCGGAAGCGTGATAGGCTCCTCCGCCGACGATCCAGGTTTGGTCGTTGGGGCCATCATCTCTCTGTATCAAGCTATTAGTTATCGAACTTTATTACCAAGATAAGGTGCACTTACAATCGAAATAGCATCCTCACAAACATCTTCAAACCAGACAAACTCCAAATTGCATCCTCCGTAGCAGTAAACACCCTCACCCTGGTTCTGACCAATGATGACGTTCCTCAGTGTTGCGCCTTTGCGGAGAATGAACATGGTGTCTGCGCTGCCTGTAACCGGAGGCTTGTCAGTCCCTAATGCAATCGAGAGTCAGAATGAGATAGATGTGGGGTCTTACCGCCCTCCTCTTGGTTTTTGCAGGTATATCCTGTGCGTTGGAACTTCCTCCATCCACCATCGTAGACTTGCCCAGCGGCGACCTCAATAGGAGCGCTGACTGTAGTTGTACCGGTCGCAACGGGAAGGCCTCCCTCGTAACCCAAACAAGCGAGGGCGGAAGGTAGACCGGCGGCCAAAGCAAGGATTGATGCGAAGAACATTGCGGTGACGGTGAGAGCGAAAGGGCCCGCAAACGATTAGCTGGTAATGAGCCCGTCTGGGAGATTGCGCAAAGTCCTAATGGATGACCGTCTATGAGCCATCTTATAGAGCCATAGGTCTTGTCCAAGGCCAAGAAGGGTGACCGATGAGGCGCGGAAAAAATGCAGTCCTCTATTATTACAACCCTCCATTGCGGATATGAAGTTCTTCCAGATTCAATTAGTTGTTGCTGGGCGAAGGCTTGTCTTATCTTCTTGTCCTGTGTAAGTCCGTGATCTTCATCCAGTAATAGAAGGCCTTGCGTGATTCCTTGATACAAACGATTCAGTATTGGACACAGCTATGATTTAGATAAGGAACTCTCATGGGGAGTCGTGCTCTTTAATGGTTTGAATAATGGATTGAAAAACACATGATAACGAAAAGAAGGTAAATACGCTCTAAGAAATTCAGGCATTGTGCTGCCCTTCGGCTTTTCTGAAACACGGTGATGTTCTAAGCCAAGTACTTCCCCGCAAAACCAAGTGTATTACATGGCTATCCTCGGATACCGCATACAAAAACTCCGTTGGCCCCTGTTCTCAGGTTAGAGGTCCCATTCGTGGATTAAAAAAGCTGTATTTGCTATCAATGGTATACCCGGTGCTTGATCGGAAAGTTTGCGGTATGTATGCAGAAAGACCATTCAAGGATCTGTATGTTCCACCACTTATCGCAAGTAAACTAGCTTCTTTCTTTGCCCACGTGTATCACCGTAACGTTGTTTCGTAAGTTCGGCGCAGGGAAAACGACGTCTGCTAGGCGAGGGCTCGGAGCTCTCCTAGGTGTCTCTGGTGCCTCCGCCCTCGCAGCCCGTTTCGGAACTCCCGTGGCGGGTAATTGAAGGGACTTGACCTAAATCAGAATACAACTGGAGAATTTGAGGTCCCTCGCTTCCTATTTCCAACGCTCAGCGCTCCCTAACGATTTTGAAGATTTAGTTCATCGCAGTGGCGCTTAACTGCACGGAGGAGCCGAGCGCAGAGCTGGCATTATTTTTAGTAGCACTAGTTGATCTAAATAAGATAACGTACTTTATCATCGAACGCCCCATATCATCGAACGCCCCACGATTTCTTGGCAACGAAAATCAACGAAAATCAGCCCGTTTTTCTTAAATAACTAAGCGAAACCTTAATATCTTTCTATAAAATTTTTAATATAGATAGAACTATACTATATATACCTACTATTAAAGTTACACTAAGATATATTACGTAAATAAGAAGCTATACATATTTAACTAACTTTTAAGAAAAATCTAGTTTACTTCTAGTTAGTACTATTATATCTCTATAATAATATATAAAACTTATAGTATATA
>NW_022987251.1:93483-97186 GCF_010094035.1 Trematosphaeria pertusa | reverse complement strand
TATTACTAATAGAAAGGAAACCTCTACTACTAATCTAGAGAAGAAACTCTACTAACTAGTTACCTAAAAGCTTCTATTTCTAGAATATGCTAGCGCAACTATAGCCTATTTCTTAAAAAAGAATTTTAATACTCTACTACTATATAGAGAAGGCGTAGATTATAACATTAAGCTTATAGTAGAAAATACCTTAACAAATAGTTCTCTTTATAGTATATTACTAGAGTACCTATAGTTAGTATAGAATTACCTAGAGAACTATCTTTGTCGCGGCTTTATTATCTATAGCGATACGTTATACGCGTTACTAGTCCTATTTACTAAAAAGCTAGGTAGAGAATAGAGGTTCTGCGTTAACTATTAAAAGCTTAACGCTATTACAAAAAAAGACGCCTATTCTATTTCTCTTATCTAGAAAATACTTACACGCCTATCGCGTGCTAAGGTCTTTACTAAGTTAGACGTAAGGTAAGCTTTCTACTAGATCTAGCTTAATAAGTTAGTAGAGAACCTAATATCTTTTTGTACGTAGTATAGCAACTATAAGTATTAAGTTCTACTCTTTAGCCTCTATAATAGCTCTACTACCTTTTAGTAATATATTAACAAGGTATTATATAGCTTACTAGACGATTTCTATATAGTATATATTAATAATATTCTTATTTATTTAGAGAATTTACTTAAACATAAAGCCTATATTACCTAGGTACTTAATTAATTGTATAAAGCTAGGTTGCAAGTAGATATTAAGAAATCCGAATTTACTATTAAAAGTACTAAGTTTCTAGAATTAATCGTAAGCACTAATAGAATCTAGAAGAACTCTAAGAAGGTTACTACTATTTAGAATTAGCCTATACCTATAACTCTTAAGAGCCTTTAATTGTTTCTAGGTTTCTACAATTTCTACTAAGCCTTCTTAAAGAATTACAGCTAGATCGTCCGCTCTCTTACTAAGCTACTAAAATAGAGAGCATAGTATGCCTTTAGAGAAATTAAGCTTATAGTATTTTAGTAGGTTAAGAATTTTATGCTATCTAACACTATACTAGCTTATTACTCTCTCTATTACTATACAAGAGTAGAAACAAACGTATTAGATAGCGTAGTTACTAGAGTTCTTTTATAGCTTTAAGAAGATAGTATCTAGAGACTAGTAGCTTTCTTTAGTAAGATAATAAATACTACCTAGATAAACTATAGTATTTATAATAAAGAAATGCTAGTAGTTATTCTTAGTGTATAGAAGTAGAGAAGCTAGTTAATTAGCTTGTAAGATCTAGAGCCTTTTATAGTATTAACTAACTACTAAGCCTTAAAGTACTTTACTACTAAGCAGAAACTTACTACTAGATAGGTCTGCTAGGTAAACAATATTACTAACTATAACCTTAAGCTTACCTATTAACTAGGTTTAGCTAATATAGTAGCGAACGCGTTATTACAAAAGTAAGAAGAGCTTAAGACCTAAAAGAAGAAGAATTACGCCGCCTGTACAAGGGCTTTTCTAAGCAAGAAGTAAATTAGCCTCTTAGCTGTTAAGTAATTATTAGGTAAGTTATTAGTTCTAGCTACCTAGAGATTAGCTAGCAGCGCTACGAAAATCGCCGCTACTAATATGTTTATAGAGGCACTCTCTACTAAAGATCTATATGCTATAATTAATTAGGTTATTGTAGCTAACTAATTAGACAACTCTCTATAGCTAGCTTAAGAAAAAGCTACTATGTTAGGCTCTGCCTAGAAAATAGAAGACGGCTTATTAACCTATTAGAATTAATTAATAGTCTCTACTATTAACTACCTATAAACGCATTTAATACGCGCTATATATACTACTTAGGTAACTACCTATCTAGAACGCTAGAAAACTACCTAGTTACTATAAGATTAATATTACTAGCTAGGTATAAGAAAAGACGTTAATACGTATATAGTAGTATGTAAGGCTTATTACTAGAGCTATACTCTACAGAATAAGATACTAGGTCTTCTAAAGCCTCTACTTATCTCTAAGAGAGTATAGTAGAACGTCTTAATAGATTTTAAGAGCTTTCTCTCTAATAAGAAAGAATTTAACTACGTGTACGTTGTTATAGATTAGCTAAGTAAGTAGAGCTTCTCTCTACTCTACTATAAGAAAATTATAGCTTAACGTATAGTAGAGCTGTATTACTAATATATCTAGCGTATATATAGTTCTTCTAGGTCTATTATATTAAATTACGGCCTATAGTTTACCTCTACCTTTATAAATAAGCTCTGCTAGCTTATAGAAATTAAGTAGAAGCTCTCTACCGCGTACTACTCGTAAACTAATAGAAATACAAAAATCGTTAATTAATATCTTAATTAGCGTCTGCGTCTATTCGTTAACTACTACTAGAATAATTAGTTAGACCTTCTACCTTGTATAGATTAGGTATAAGCTACGTTATTGTATAAAACTATAGAACTAATAGCGTATAAAATTAAATTTAAATACTAGCTAATATACTACTAGAATTAGAAGAAGCGTATAATAAAAGCCTCTACTCTATATAAGCGTCTCTTACGCTAGAAAGCTTAGAATTTTGCTAAGAAACGATACGACGCTGTGGAAAAAGCTACTAAAATTACACAAAGTAATATCGCGAAAGCGCAAGCTAGGCAGGCGCTCTAAGTAAACAAAAAGTGCTAAGAACCTAATTTTATAGTAGGCGACCTTGTCTATATTAAACCTTGTAGCTTTTTAATAGATTAGCCTAGTGCAAAGCTAGATTAATAGATGTATAGCTCTTACTTAATTATTACTATAAAGAGTTACTTCTTTTAACTCTAGCTACCTACGTATATACGTATGTATAACGTCTTTTACGCTAATTAGCTATAGAAAGCTTTAGAGCTGTTACTAGAGCAGGTAGAGCCTAAGTAGCTACCTATTAAGGTAGATAGCAACCTAGAATAGCCTATACAGAAAATTCTAGATAGCCGTCTTTATTAAAACCGCCTTTAATACCGCGCTGTATAGGTTACTTATAACTCTAACTCTACCTAGTATAATACTATAGGCTTTATTAACGCTTTCTATAAGGTAAGAGACTTTTACGTAGTATACCTAGATAAGCTAGAGCTACTATTACAATTAGATGCTTAGATTAAGGCGTATAAAAAAGAGAAGACCCTAGAGAAGATAGTAGAGAATTCGAAACCTGCAAGAGTAGAAGACACGAGGGTAACACGAAGGCGCTGCTAAGAAGAAAGCCTACGATAAAGCCGCCCTACAGACGCGAAAACAAGCCTTCTAGCTTAAATCTCTATAAGAGTAGAGTAACTAGAAGAAAGGTAGTAGCTATAAAAGCGCTTCTAGTTTAAAACTAACACGAATACGCTTACTATAAGCTAAAAGAGACGGTTAAGAGCATAATGCGGGAGTTTTAGAAGAAGGGGGACCTAGAAGGCGTATTTTAGAGCTTAGAGACGAGCCCTCCCTGTAAGGGGGGGTAATGTAACAGTCTAACTTAGCTTTAACTTAGTGCTTTAGCCTAACTCGGCTCTGCCTAAGTTATATAACTCTACCTAGCGCCTTAACATAGACACCCTGTGTATATAGAGAGCTCTCGAAGTATTCTTCTACTTCTTACCTTTAGATAGCTAAATTTAACCTAACCTACTCTACTAGCACCTCTTATTCTTACAGCTTGTAGAGACAGTGCTGCCT
>NW_022987251.1:90996-92733 GCF_010094035.1 Trematosphaeria pertusa | reverse complement strand
TAATAAATAATATTATATCTAAGACTATAGAGGTATCTCTATTTTTTGTGAACTATAGTTTCTATCTAAGATTAGAAGTTAAGCTAGCGTAACTAGTACTACTAAACCTATTAGCTATATAAAAACGTAAGTTTTTTAGAGCTAATAATATAGCTAAAAGTACTAGCTATCTAGTCTATTACTTAGTATAAACGCTATATAAATAAGAGACGTAAAAACGTACTATAATTTATAATAGAAAACCTTGTCTATATTAATACGTATAATATAAAGATAAATAGACCTATAAAAAAGAGAGATAATAAGCTTATAGAACTATATAAGGTACTAAAGGTCTATAACTAATTATATATACTAGAACTTCTACTACGTATACAAATTTTTCTAGTATTCTATAACTTACTACTCTCTCTCTAGCACGCTTTCGCGAGCCTTTTAGGTTAATAGGTAATTAATAAAGTAGAGTTACGCTATCTCTATAGAAGAGTTTTTAAAAGAGAGAATAGAATAGAAGAACTTACTAAGAAGTAGAAGTTTAATATAATATTAGACTACTATAATAAGTAACTAGAACTATAGTACCTTATTAAGTAGAAGAACTATACTATAATATAGCAACTAGCGTTAGATCTAAAGAGTTAGAATAATACGTTACTAAGGTTCTATATCTAGTATCTAGGTAAGCTAGGCCTACTATAATAGATAAAAAGGCTATAGACGCTAGTTAGTCTAAATTTTTTATTATTTTATAAGCTATCTAAGACGTATAGTTATTTAGAAAAAGAGTACTATTATAGCACTAACCTATCTACGCAGCTACGTAACCTTAGCTATTTTAGCGCCTTAGCGTAGTAGATATCTTCTCTACGCCTTTACGTCTTTATAGCTTAATATTATACAACTTATTATATATCTTAAATTCTTATTTCTTATTCGCGCTATAATAGTTATTTAGTAACTTAACCTATTTATTAAAGTTAGTAGGTCTAGAGAGCTTAATCTAGTTAGTAACTATACTACTAAGCTTTATAGATACTTTATAGTAAAGAGTAGTAATCTTCTCTATAGCTATCTTCTTAGCGTAGGTAGACTATTTCTTAAAGTTAGATAAGAAGTTAGAAAAGAGGCGTATACCTATAACTAGGTTGTTAAATTTAGTATTAGTCTCTAGCATTTTATTAGTACTAATATAGACTTAGTCTATATTTATAAATAGGTTTAAGACTATAGTATAAAGCTATACGTTTTAGTTATCTAGATTATCTAGAATTATATTAAGGTTATAGTAGTAGCGTTCTATAGTATTACTAGTAAGAAGGTTTATAACGTATAGAAGATAAGATAGGTCTATATTAAAGAAGGCGCTATCTATAGCTAAGACTAAATAAACTTCTATCTTCTAATTCTTATATTTCTATTACCTAGTACTTAGATTACTCTTACTATTAAATTTTAGTAGGTTATTATAATTCTATTAATAGAGGTTATAGAAATTAGTAGGTAGAAAGGCTTAAAGAGTAGTAGCTATAGCTTCTATAATATATGTATGCTACTTTACTATGTGTAGCTATATTTAGAGAGTAGAATATTTAGTAGTAATAGTATTATAGTTAGCTTAAAGCGTCTAGAACTAGTAATTAAAGCTATTCTTAAAGTTTCTAAAGATATTATTAAGAGTATTCTTTATTACTAAGGCTTTCTAGTTAGTATTAGCTTTACTAATTATAACTAGTAGCT
>NW_022987251.1:52355-90986 GCF_010094035.1 Trematosphaeria pertusa | reverse complement strand
AGGTTTATAGCTAGAGTTTCTATCTAGTTCTTCTTCTAGGTATTACTTATAGTATTTTAGTTTCTAGAATTATAGAGTAAGTTTCTTTTAGTTATAATTTAGCTAGACTATATAGTACGTAGTAGAGCTAATAGTAGAATTATATAAACTATTATAGCGTAGATAAGAAATAAGAATTTAAGGTATATAATAAGTTATATAATATTAAGCTATAAAGACGTAAAGGCGTAGAGAAGATATCTACTACGCTAAGGCGCTAAAATAGCTAAGGTTACGTAGCTGCGTAGATAGGTTAGTACCGTAATAATAACGTACTTTATTATCGAACTAACTATATTATTAAGCTAACTACTTTCTCTTAGCAACGAAAATTAACGAAAATTAACCTGTTTTTCTTAAATAACTAAGCGAAACCTTAATATTTTTCTAGAAAAATTTATATATATATTCTTTATAGTATATTATACCTTACGTTAAAGTTATACTAAGATATATTACGTAATTAAAAAGCTATATATATTAAACTAACTTTTAAGAAAAATCTAGTTTACTTCTAGAAAATACTATTATATCTATATAATAATCTATAAAACTTATAGTATATAGTATCTATAATATAATAAAGGTTTTTAGAAAACTTCTATAGAGCTAGCGCTTCTAGGTATAGCGTAATAAGAGATAGAATTTTAAAAAAATCTTTTTAGAGTTTTCTTCTCTAACTATAGATATATATAAGTTATCTTGCTATATAAAGTTATATATTATAAGATTATATATACTATAAATCTGTTATATATTTAGAAGTAATAATTTTAAGATAGTTTTAGTATTTTTCTATCTTTCTATACTATACTACTAAAAAGGCTTTACTTTTATATAACTACTTAAAGCTAGTATATTATTAGTTAATAAGCTCTATATAGTTAGAGCCTACTATAATTTATAAAATAATAAGTTTATATAGCTAGATTAACTATATATATCTATAGTTAGAAGAGAAAACTCTAAAGAAGATATTTTTCTAACTTCTATCTCTTATTACGCTATATCTAGAAGAGCTAGCTTTCTAAAAGTTTTCTAGAAACCTTTATTACGTTATAAATACTATATACTATAAGTTTTATATATTATTATAGAGATATAACACTACTTACTAGAAGTAAAGTAGATTTTTTCTTAAAAGTTAGTTTAATACGTATAGCTTTTTAATTACGTAATATGTCTTAGTGTAACTTTTATATAAGGTATAATATACTATAAAGAATATATATATAAATTTTTATATAAAAATATTAAGGTTTCGCTTAGTTATTTAAGAAAAACAGGTTGATTTTCGTTAATTTTCGCTGCTAAGAGAAAGTGGTCGGCTTAATAATATAGTTAATTCGATAATAAAGTACGTTAAGCCTTCTATATATTTAGAAGTAATAATTTTAATATAGTTTTAGTATCTTTCTATCTTTCTATACTATACTACTAAAAAGACTTTACTTTTAAATAACTACTTAAAGCTACTATATTATTAGTTAATAAGCTATATATAGTTTAAGTATACTATAATTTATAAAATTATAAGTTTATATAGCTAGATTAGCTAATATATATATAGTTAGAAGAGAAAACTCTAAAGAAGAAATTTTTCTAACTTCTATCTCTTATTACGCTATACCTAGAAGAGCTAGCGCTATAAAAGTTTTCTAGAAACCTTTATTACGTTATAGATACTATATACTATAAGTTTTATATATTATTATAGAGATATAATAGTACTAACTAGAAGTAAACTAGATTTTTTCTTAAAAGTTAGTTAAATACGTATAGCTTTTTAATTACGTAATATATCTTAGTGCAAATTTACTATAAGGTGTAATATACTATAGAGAATATATATATAAATTTTTATATAAAAATATTAAGGTTTCGCTTAGTTATTTAAGAAAAACAGGTTAATTTTCGTTGATTTTCTTGCCAAGAAAAAGGTAGTCGGCTCGCTTGTGTAGTCGGTTCGCTTATAAAGTACATTATTAAACCTTATAGCTTTTTAATAAATTAGTCTAGTATAAAGCTTAACTAATAGATATATAGCTCTTACCTAATTATTACTATAAAGAAGCTGGTGGCAAAGCCTTATCAGGAAACTGCGGTATCCCTTCAGGGCAAAGCGCCAGCCCTCAGGCCCCGCCTGACTCAGCCGATCCGCTCCGACGTCCACCATAAAAGGACGCCTCCTCCCCCTCTGGTTTTCTTTACCTTTCAATCCTGCCTCCTCCCCAAAACCTCGCATTCGCTCTCACTCACGCCGCGTCCCTCACTGTTGACTCATTGCCGCCCTGAGGCCCTTGACCGTGAGGCTTTTTTTCCCTTCCCTCTTCCCCTTCCCAGCCGCCTGGCGCTCATGCAGGTTCGTCACTCCGCTGCCGTCGCACTGCCTTGCTTCCCCACTAAGAATTTCCGGCGTCTCCGTTGCTGACGACGATGCCAGAGCGAGCGCGATGTGGGATCCTCCCGCAGCGCCGGACGCAGCTGCTTTGGCCTACGTGCACCGCCGTGCCGCCGTGTACCTTTCTCGCACGCGCTGTCTCCCGAGCTCTGTTCGACCCTTCTAAGGATGCTGCGTTTGCAATTCGATGGCTCGTCGCTCCTAGTCAACTCGATCTCCTGAACTCCACGATCACGATCGCGATCGTACCACGACTTCCGATTGCGAGACCACTTCCCCCGGAAGCAACCCGGAAATCCCGCTCAGGCCTGCACTCCATGCTTGCATCGCCGCCTACCGTCCCGCGCATAACTCCTCGGTGGTGCAACAGGCGCGGTGGGGCATCGGCGAGCCAGCTCAGCTCCTGTGGGCCGACATGTCATCATCACTCGGCCGCCTGGCTTGACTTCCCGGTGCCTGCCGGCGGCGTTTCATTCGGTCCCATCTCAGACGCTTCCTTCGGGGTCATGCGGCCTGGCCTGGGCCCGCTCACTGGCCCCCCAACTGCTGCGGTCGGAATTCCCTGCCCACTCTGCTTTGAAATCTGGCGTCTCCGCGGCGACACGGATGCCAGGCCGGCAGCCTGCAGCTAGGGCACCGGCTCAGCCCCGCAACTGCGGATGGGCGCGACGCTATGCGAGGCGCATCCTTGCCAGGGAGATGACGTGGCGTCATGAGATCGGCTCGGTGGATAGTCGTCTTTGTGGCTTACATGATGCGTCAGGTTGCAGCGCCGTGTTGCATGACGGTCTAGCGGAACGGGTGCTGTAGGAGCAGGAACTGAAGCAGGAGCCGACGCAGGAGCCGACGCAGCAGTCGGAGTGCGGTCTATGCACTGCCGCGTAAGTGGGAATCCGTGGATCCGCAGCGGGCTGGCATCTTGCTTCGCCTTCTGCTTCAGATCTGCGCCGACTTTGGTCAGCTGGAGAGGAGGAGGCTGCCGGGTTGACCGGGTGACGGAGAGCGGTGTGGGATGCGACCGGAGGAGCAAGAGGCCGGGCAGACTGCAGAGCGCATGAAAACGCCTCGCCTGCAGCCTCAGCCCAGCATGGAAGAGGGATTCGCAGGATTCTGAACCTCGCGCTCGCTGTTGGTTGCCCGTTGATCCTGAGACAATCGTTCCAGATTTGCTGTCACGCAACCTTGCGTGTCTGCGGCGTGAAGGTTCTTCTCAGGGGTTGCAGCGTCGCAGCGTCGCAGCGTCGCAGCGTCACAGCGGAATCGCATACGAGGTGGATTCCAGTCGGAGACATTCAATTTGCTGTCTTCCTCGGCATGGTCACGGATCAGGCCTTCTTTGGAGTCCCTCCAGCACGGCCACGGCGCAAAGGTTGGGTGTGCGGACGCGTGATTTATGCGCACTCTCCAGGATGCTATCCCGATGTCCACAGCCGGTGACGGGCTAGGACGGGGCGCGCCTGGATTTCGAGGCTGTGACCGCAGAAATGGACGGCTGGGAGAGAAACGCAACAGCGCCAGCGCCCACGCCCACGCCCACTTAAGCTGGCGCGAACCCGCCTCTTCACGCTTCTTCGTGACGAGTTCAATTGACTAGCAGCGGCCAAGGCTATGGCCACTACTCACCAGTTCCGTTTCCCCCCTGTTTCCCCTAAGTTCATTTGTTATACCCCTCCGAAACTCCAACCCGCTCAGCGACGTCCACGCAAACGGGTCGAGCTGACGACCGACGAGTGGCACGATATTGACGAGGCCCTGGAGGAGACCGTGTCTGAGTGCGATCTTACGTCCGATGACGTGCAACAACTTCTCTCGACTGCTGACCCAACCAAATCTCAGGAGTCGCTACATTCAAGTACGTTTTCCACAGCGTGAGAGCACACCCGAGCTAACAGGCGTACACAGGCGATGCAGTCGACCGTGAAGGCGACAACACTGTCTCTGGGCCTCGGAAGAGGCGCCAACTAAGCCAGAAGGTAGATCTGAGAGCGGCGGTTGTTGAACAAGTAGCGCCCAGTCCAACTGATCCTCGTGAGGGCAGTTGCCGAGGTAAGCTCGCGGCTTGTAGGCCAACACACTATGGAGAATATGTCTTTCTAACAATGGGTAGAACGCCCGATGATCATTGCCGATGATTCGACCGATGATTCGACCGATGACGAGTCGGAGGATGACGAGTCGGAAAACGACGCGGCCACCGCCGCCGAACGTCGCCGCGGCGGCTCTCTGGGCATTTGCCGTGATCGATCCTATCATGCAGATGGGGACGATGAGGACGATGGAGGCAATGGGGATAATGAGGGAGATATGCTTCCAGGTCTAGCACAGGACTATACGTCTCAAGGTGATGACGGAGTGAGGGAGCATGGTAAGAAATCCGTGTCATGCAAGCGTCAGGGCGCATTCTCGTGTCCGTAGATGGTGTCCTTGGGCGGGACAGAAGCCGCAGTGACGATCTCAACACGGCAAGCACGCTGCGCTGGTCACACAAGCGGAAGCACGCCGAGTCTGCCGGTACAGACACGTCGATCATCAGTGAACCGACGGAGCCCATCTCGGAAAGGCATGATGGACGCGCGCATTCCTCAAAGCGACAGCGACCGTGCTCTTTGTCGCACTACCGTTCAGCCTTGAGTCGCACTTCCACGCCGAGGCCAGGCTCGCCAACTCCGGGCAACGCCGTGAACCCACAAAACGGCGGTACGCGCGATGGAAGCGCCAGCAGTGACGTCCGCGACGATGCCGACCCTCCACATCCGCTCGTCAGCAGCGAGGGCGATGTTCGCATCGGTGAACACGGCGGGAACAACGATAGCAGAACTCCCGGAGATGACTTCAATCCGCGGGATACCGTTTCTGGCACAGCGCTCTCTTCCAGTCCGTCGCCAAGCGACCGGAACAGGAACGAAACGCATCCGGTTGACGCGCTGGAGACGCCAGAGAACGATGGAGACACAGAGATGGCTGTGGTCGAAGGCAGTGCTGACGACGGAGCTGGTCTTGGGGGTACGACGGTGCCTCGACGACTGCGAAGCTCCATCGACACCACTCGGCCCATGGAGGCTCCGAAGCCTGCGACGAAAGGCGGGTTCCGACGAAGCGGTGTCAAGGGCCCACATGCCGCCGGCGAGAGCGAACAGTCCATACGGGAGCGGGCCGGGCAACAGAACTCATCATCGAAAGTTGCCACCGTCCGCCGCGTCAAGCAGCAGAAGGCTGCGGTTCTGCAGCGGAAAGCACGACCCAAGCGCCCGTCTCAGCCCAGTCGTACGACGGTCAGGTCTTCTCTATCTCGTCTCATAGGTGGACCCGACTCTCCCTCTCTCCTGCCGCAATCTGCTACCGCGGAAGTGATGCTGCCGCTGGACGGTGGTAGCACTTTGTCTAGCCCAACTCCGCAGAAGCTCACTAACACAAGTCTGAGGCGAGTCTCTGCAGGCGTGTCATTCTGGGCGACTGTCATCCAGGACGATCGCAACGTGCCAGCCTTCTCTTATGATGAGTCACTGGCGCTCATCCAGACTGCGCTTGGTGATGCAGGGCATATTGACGGCACCACCATTATGCCGCTCGCGCTGAATTCGTGGCTGGTGACCGGGTTCCTTCACGCCCGTCGCCATGCGCCCGAGCCCGCCGCTACTGAAACGGCGACAGAAGCAGTCGGCGTCTGCAGTGATTCTGAGAGCGATTCCGAGAGCGACCCAGAGGAGGCTACGTACACTCTGCGCAATGGAGCTGCCCAGGCAGGAGCTACCCTCTCGAGCGATGAGTCCCCGGACGACGACGACTCCGGCTCGAGCGACAGTGATGTCGATCCCAGCCGGGCTGGCGGCGATTCTCAAGGCGAGGAAGCGAGGGCCAGCGGCAGTCGTTGGACAGAACCGGAGGAGAAACTCTTGCGGGAATGCAAGGAGGAGGACAAACTGCCATGGAAGGAGATATTTCCCAAATTTCCTGGCAGGACACCGGGCGCGGTGCGACTGCGCTGGCACATGTTGCAAGGGCCGTCCTAGGGGGTCCTGGTTCAGCGGTCTATCTTCGATCTCTCAAATCACAATGAAATCGCATCATCACGAAAAACTCCATCCTTCACGCTTGTGCTGGTCAGCTCGCATGTTGGATGTTCTGTCTGTCTGTCTCTCGTCTACAATCACTCGCATCCGGCTTTTCCGACTCCCTTATTACTCTCAATCACACCACGTCGTCGCAAGCGGTCTACCGGTCAGCGTGCAGAAAGGTGCTCCTCCCTTCAGCCTCTTGAATGTCTCTATTGGCTGTGCCTGAGCTGTATGTCATGTGCTTCACCAGTCCTCTTCAGATCCCATTTGTGTCATCATCTATTCTAATGCCAGTCCTATCTTGATCATTTCTCCAAGTCCGCTCGCGTGCCAACCCCATTTCTAAAAATGTCGCTGACGGATTCCTGCAGTAGATGGCCGACCAATGACATGTGCTCTAAGTTATATCTCCCTTCAGCGTCCTTCTTTGAGTTTCATGTGAAATTCGAGGATAGCATAAACGAACTGCAGCCCGTCTTGGTCCAGTGTTTTCCGTTCCTTTCATTCATACTAGTCAGCGTGCAGAGAGGTGCTCCTGCCTCCAGTCTCTTGAATGTCTCTATTAACTGCGCCTGAGCTCTGTCTCATATGCTTCACAAGCCCTCGTTCTACCACCTTCCAACGAATACAACGTCTCATTAGCTTTTTATCTACGAGGTAACCGTCACAGCTTCAAGACGACTCCTTTTGCCCTTTCTCCTCCGCCTTCTCTGTGTCTTGCTCGAAATTTGCAGGCGTCATTGTATTTGGGAGTGGATAGCAGTTGGCCTCAGCTGGGTCAGTTGAGTCGAGAAACGAGAGGTAATGCTGGCTTACAATCGTATCCTTTATTCCTTTAGGCCATGAGAAGTCGTCGTAAGACGTATAGATATCTTGTCGTCCCGTCCGACGTATGTGTAGATAGATATCTATGCCGAAACGTTCCCTCATCCTGTTGCATTTCTTGACAAGGTTCTTTTTTTGACGTAGATAATTATCGCTTTCAAGTTGTTTGGCACTCTTCCTTTGTGATTTTCCATTGGGCTTATTGGTCCTATCATAATCTGCTGTTGACATACTGCATCGGTCGCCACCATTTAGTTCGGCATCTGCCGTACGTTTAATGGTCTGAAGTCTTGAAGTATTAAAAAAGTGCAGGTTAAGGGGTTAGAAAAGACGCCCGAACTTAATTGGTCGATTGAATCTGGCAATTGCCTGACTACGCAATCATTTTCGGCCACGGGAGATAATTTAACCCCGGACGGCCTAGAAACAGTGCTGGAGAAAAGATCGAAAATGGGCACCGGCAAGGCCGAAAAATCACCCCTGCATATATGGATGGTTGAGCGTCGCGATGTCGATTTCGATTTCGAAAAGTGGTGGCACCATCGCAGGACGTCCTGCTCGCTCTCACCCTGATAACGTATTTAAGATCCTTTAGTTGGAGCCAGTTTGGGTCATCACAGGTCGGTGCTTCATAGAGCCCAATCGAGCTCCTTGAGGCCCTTTCAGGATCCCGTTCCTAAAGAGCCTGATCGGGACCCATGCGTTCACGTGCTGCATCCACGTATTACTCCGCTGTTCGTAATGATCCGCACTGTAGCATTCACGTACTACTCAGCTGTTCGTAATAGTCCGTAGTATAGCATTTACGTACTACTCCGCTATTCGTAATGATCCGTCCTGTAGCATCTACGTACTACTCCGCTGTTCGTAATGATCCGCACTGTAGAATTCACGTACTACTCGCTATTCGTACCACTCCGCTACTTGTAATGATCCGCACTGCAGCATTCGCGTACTACTCCGCTGTTCGTACCACTCCGCTACTCGTAATGATCCGCATTGCGTACTACTCCGCCGTTCGTAATAGTCCGTAGCGTAGCATTCATGTACTACTCCGCTACTTGTAATGATCCGCACTGCAGCATTCGCGTACTACTCCATTGTTCGTAAGAGTACGCACTGTAGCATTCACATACTACTCCGCTGTTCGTAATGATCCGTACTGTAGCATTTATGTACTATTCCGCTATCAAGTGCAGGTATTCCGCCTGCAGCTTGCTCGTACAATCTCTAGCTCACCATTTCCGTGAGAATATAATAGACTGTGCGCATGTTAGGCACTGGATGCACCTAGCGTTCGCCATCATGCCACTCTAAACTAAGCTTGTATTTCGCCGTCAGAGACTTGCTATGCAACTTCACCGTCTAGTCTCTTGCATCAAGGAAGCGAAATCATCGCAGTCTCCATCGAAGCGAAAATCTATGAGAGAGTCCATCTTCGGCCCCAGAGACGCTTGTTCCTTGTTAATATATATCACAAGACCATCTTTATCCTTGCTCTTCGCTGCTAGGATCTCCGCTAGCCTCCGTGCTTTGGGAATCTGCAATCTCGTACCTACAATAATGACGCAATCAGGGGCTTTGCGAAAGTCCTTTGTGATGGCCCGCTCGTAACTCGCATCAATCGATTGGTGCTCGTCTTCATAAAGGGTAACCTTCGGTCGTAGTGCTCCGACGATCCGTGATGCTTTCCTAGCGGGCGGTCTTCCATGCGCTTCCCTCTTCCTGTCCCGTTCCTCCTCGAGCCGTATGCAGTTTCCGCACTTCACCGTCTCCGAACCGTGAAAACAGTTGACGTCGAAAGTGAACTCCCGTTGGCACTTGTGACAGAACATTTTGTCCAGGCTGCCGTGTAGGTGAATTGTGATTGGGAGCAAGTCCAGATTCTTGAAGCCTCGATAGGACGCTGAACGGGAGTCAATGCCGTCGATGTTCTGCATGTAATGTCGACGCAGGCGGC
Organism: Trematosphaeria pertusa; assembly: GCF_010094035.1. NCBI lineage: Eukaryota > Fungi > Ascomycota > Dothideomycetes > Pleosporales > Trematosphaeriaceae > Trematosphaeria > Trematosphaeria pertusa. The sequence goes on along the minus strand of NW_022987251.1, from coordinate 81,706 downwards.
CGGCTTCAGCAAGACCAGCTAAGAAGTGGTGAAACCCGGTAGGTTCCACGTTGCGGGCCTTGTCGTGCATTGTGCGAATCATTTCATGGAACCGGCCAGTGGACTCGTCCGAATCGTAGACTGATATATGGAATCATTGCTTTCCGAACTTTGTGCCGCGGCGGAAATCCGGAACTGATGACACTCGCTCATGAGATGCTGCGTATGTGAATGGTGCTTGACTTACTGCCCGCGTTCACAGAGATGCCGGCGCCAGTCACGGCAACAATTCTCTGCTTGCCCTGGAAAGAGCGCCGCAGCGAAGAGAGTAGCTCCTCCGAACTGGAGTTCGTCAAATACGCCATGTTAGGTGATTCGTGTTCAGACGAAGGCATACTGGACAACGGTGAACTTGTTAATGAAAGACAGCTCGAGGGCTGAGGTCAGAAGTGAGCGTAATGTGATAGATTAGGGGGCTAGCCTCTCCTTTTATCTTTCGGACCGGCCATTGCCGTCATGCCGCATGAATATACCCTAGCAATAGCGTCCCCTTCGGATGTAACCAACTCAGAGGATGCGCTGGTGGCTGCCCTCCTGTCCCGGGGTCCTGAGACGCCATAGTCAGGCATCTAGACGATTCGGAAGCACATTCCCACCCGATGTCACCCACCATGACATGGCAGTGGCTTTGCTGCTGCACTGCCCTCGGTGTCGTGGATCAGGTCGCCATAGCCAGTTGTTCCGGTGCGAAAATGTCAGTCACATGGGACGCCCGGTCGCCTCACCGTCGCGCCGTTGGGGATTCCGGCTCGAGTCGTCTCAGCTCGTCGTTCGAGCAAGCCGTTCAAGGCCTGCGTCCGATTGCTCTTCGCATCACGCGGATGTGGACACTGCCGTAGTTCTTCCTGCCACGTCAACCTTGGGGACAAGCTCCCGACGTCGTAGCTAGCCGTCACAGCCACGGAGCACATTCTCTAGCCGACATTAGGACCTCCCAGAAATGCATGAATTCGCCGTGGATGCTTCTACAAGCAGCTCTCCTTACCCTGGTCAAGACGCGCCATGGCTGCTTCGCCACCACACTTTGATACATGGCCCAGACAGTAGGGCGCGTCTGGCCAGCTGAGGGGCTTGTAGAAGACTCCCTGGACGGCTAGCGCATCAGCAGGACTCGAGAGGCGGAGCTGACGACTAACGGTCATGCTAGGGCCGGCGCGGCTTGAGATTCATGCTCAGCCGATCGCAGGATGTAGGGCGCAGGCCTCAGAGGTCCGACGCGCGAACTTGGAGGGACTCCAGCGTGATAGGACGAGGGAGAGGTGTCATTCATTCACGTACCATTCCATAGCTCGTACTATTCCGGAGCTCAGCACTTGTGCCAAGCCGAAGAGGTCTCGAGGCCCATCTCGACTCCAGTATATAGTTCCATCAAAATTTACGTGGCCAACCAAGCACATATGTACCATCTCGCTTAAAATGTGCATCTTCCCCAGGAGCAACTCTTGCGCACGTTGGACATTTCCTCCCCGATGTTTCGAAATAGGTTGTAATGTGAAGCTCGCAAAATGGATGTCCTGAAATCTTAGCACAGCTCTTGAGCGAGCATTTCCTGTAGCTTACCACAGGGCAGATACATGCATCCGCGGCTCGGTGAGTCTTCCCATTCGCACAGGGCACATACAGTGCCGTAGCATTCGATGGCGCCAGCCAATTGAGGGTGGTCTTCTCTTTTGCATTTGAACACGTTCATCGAGGAGAGGGGTGGCTTCGTCGTGTTGCCCACAAGGGCATCGAACAGATCAACGGCAGCGCGGGTATGGTCGTCCCCAGTCGATGCGAGGCGATCTAGAATCGGCCGAAGGACGCATCGGTTGCAATAGAGCTTCAGGAATCAGTAACGGGACTGCGACAAGGCAGGAGCATGAGATGTCCCATATACAAATGTACTCACACAATGACAGAAGGGGAGGAAGTATGTCCTCTCAGTGGCCTGGAGCGTTATCCCGCATCCGGAGCAGCGAACAGGCTCCGGCATAGGACCTGCTTGTCCATTGTAAGCAGCAACAGTCGGACGGGACGAACAAGTCCATACCTTGCCGTCTCTTTTTCAGCCTCCGGCCCGTCAGCTCCGCAAGAGACGGAAGAGACGAGTCAGAACCATCGGAGGGGATACGGACGTGTGCCATGTCGATAAGGGATACACGTGATCGGCAATAGTGAAAGGAAGGGTGAAGAAGCTGCGGAGGCCAACGGAGGGGGCAGGACCGTTTATATAGTCATACTCGAGGCTTCGCCCCGACAGGCACGTGCTTCCCGCGGGGACGGTCACTGACGACAGTCGATCGTCGAGCAGCAGGCCAGCCCAATCATTAGACGAGACTCATATGGTGGCTGTCTTATCTGAGGCCGCCACTGTTACATTAACCTGGATGCAGCTATCATCTCGGTTTCGCCGTCGGCGGAATGCGCAGCCTCTCGTCAACCGTCCTGATCGGCCGATGCAGCATTCGACCGTTCTTCCAGAGCCTTGCTGCGGGCTTCCTACGCTTGCTCACGGCAACTTGACGTCAGTCGACAGTGGCTTAGAGAGTCATCGGGGAAAGTCCAGGATATGCTACTCACGCGTCTTTGGTTATGCAGTTCACGGCCACTTCGCAGGTTACGCGGCCATAGATATCCTGACCTCGGTTGGCGCGAATTCCTTCTCTGAATGGTTGGATGGCGATGTATGCTAATACAGGAATGATACCCGGATTCGCATCTTGTCCGTGGCTGATGTGCCTCGTGTCAAGGAGAGTGCGGACAGCGCCGCCTAAAAGACCCACCGGCTGGGTAAGCTCGTTTCGAGGACCTGCCCGATCTATCCATCGAGGCGCATCCTGACTCGATTCTCGTTAGGTTGCAATGAGGCGCCTTCAGAATGGTAAGAGCTCGTCCCTAGGTGGTCGGTCTCTAGCCATCGTGATATAAGTGACCGTAATCTAGATGAATGTTGTTCGTTCGGCCACGATGAACTCGGAGTTAGGATCTGTGTGTGTTGCTGAGGTTGGCAGTCCTAGGATTCGACCAGACCGGACGAGAGATGGCATGGTTCGGTGGAGACGCTACCAATTGTTAATGCCGTCGTGCCTGTAATATTAAGATATACTTCATCCAAAACGGCAACCGCCTCGTCTGAATTAGGATATTTTGAACCCGTATGCTACGAAGAGCAGCAAGTAAGACGCAGGAAAGGAGCGAAATGATGGAGACCACCGGCACCAATCTCGTCCTGGCCGGCAAAGATGATTACATGCCATAGGATATTGAGTGAGGGACGATAGAAGCAGCGTAGGGCAGGTAGATGTGTTCCTAGAAGCACCTGCTATTAAAATGCGGTCTAAATTAGTTGCTACGGTAAGCTTGGCAACACGATCGCTCCGCCAGAGTTGCGGCTCTTGCACGCCAGCCATACTTAAGCGAACTCGCAATCTAATCACAACGTCGCGGTTCCATCCATCGCGGAGCCAGGGTTGCATAACAGCCAAGGCGCTGTCTCATCGCAGGAAGAAACGGGCGAAAATTGGGATCCATGGAAATGTAAAATGAATAGAATAAAAAATGCTAACTGCCGTACAGACTACACTGCTCTATTGCACAACGTTCGACTCACGGCTCCGGTTGCATCCTTTCGATACTCTGCGCCAGGCGCCCAATGTGCTGCAGAGGAGCAGTCAAATCTTTGGCTGGCATAACGTCGATGTGTTTCCCCACCAATTGCGCCTTTGCCGAAATGATTGTCTTCAAGGCTCCCTGATGGATCCGATGACAACCTTCCAACGCCTGCTTATATCTAGACCGTTTGTCCAAAAGGTCTCTGTGCTCTTAGAACTCGAAGGCGTCATCATAAGGGCGCTTCTTTGAGTCTGCAGTGACGGTTAGAAAGTTAAGATTTTTACCGGCCACTCGCACATACTCAAGTTGCGACACGTTGCTTTCTCTCCTCGAGCAGATGATGGGCCAGCGGCTGAGGCCATGGCCCAAGCTCTCATCTCAGCCGTTGCTTGATCACGATCTAACCCTCCATCGTGGTCTTCGGCGAGTGCGGTATCAATGTGTGGCACCCTAGCCCTGGTCTCAGAGACAGACGGCTCGCTGGCAGCTTCGCCCGGGACTTGGGCCTGTGTCAGACGCGAGGACAGAATCTGAACGTCGTGTCAGCTATTCCGGACCACTTCGGCCATTCATGTGGGGTGTACCAAGTCACGGTAGGTTTGGCTGTCGATCTCTTCCGTTGGCGAGTTCGAATTCGTCATATTGACTGGAGTAAGAGGACCTGATACTCTCGGGCGAAGTCACTTTGAGCACGGTAACTAGAGGCAGCGGGTGCGAGCCTCGTGCCATATTAATACTATTTGCGAAGACTGGTCCTTTCCCCTTCGGCAGGGTTGAACCCCGCTAGTGCCAACTACGCCGCCTTCCACGTTATGACAGCTTCATGCCGAGCCGTGTTGGCCGTCCAACTCCAGTGTATTGACCTCGTCGATCTATCAATGGTCCACCATGCAATCCTATGCATAGACTCCCCTCATCGACGATCTGACCAGGTCAGAGTTCCTTTCGGGTTCACATCTATCCGTTCTTGCAGATTCATGTGGGCCACACGGAAGCAGAGACCTGGCTTGTTCGAGTGAGTTACACGAAACGAAGTTCATACCACTCAACGCCCCGTTGCCTGTCTCCGACCTGACTTCAGAGGCTAGACATGCGCATGCGACAGAGTCAATAGTCCATCGCAGCACCGGAGGCAACAGAACAGCAGCCACAATCCTTCCATCAGCCCCTGACGTCCGGAACATGAACTGCCTCGTCACCGGTGACCTGACATTGCCGATTGGATCGCCACCACACCTGGTTTTGAGCTGGGTTAGCAAGGCTTTGACGCGGCGTCATACTCATAAGATTCGTCTGGAGCTGCGCCCGGTGGAGAGCGGACCAGTCTCCGACGTGCCTTTGGATATCCTAGGATATCGAAACGCCCGATAGCTCCACCGCCACAGTCATCGGGCATCAATCCAACCGGCCACAGTCCAGGAGAGCTGCAGCACACCCCAGAGTCTGAGCCCTAGGTGTAAGCTTGGAATCAGCCCACCGTGGCAGGACGGAGGGCGCCACGTTGCACATCTCGGCCGGGAGGATGGATTATGCATTACGATGACGTTTCCAGCTGTCGCGATGGGCTCATTCACCCCATCGCCAATGTGTGGAGCCGACCGGGGCCGCTGCCGGGCGTCCGATGGTAGGCAGAAATCACCTCATCCTGTTCTTGAAGGGGGGTTCTCAGCTGGGTTGTCTCCGCTGACTCGACGATGTGCCGTCGAGACTCTTGAGATGGTGTGATGACTCTCCTTGCCTGCTTCACATGAAGAGGCAGATGTGTTAGTTTTGGTTCTTTCTGCGCACTCAGAGCCGGCTGTGAGTGAGCTGGCATCCGTCCTTGGACCGCCATCGGCGATCCTTGCTCACAATGATGGCACTGGGATGGCGAGGGACCTGGCCTCAGCTGAACGCCACCACAACGGTGGGCCTACTCTTCTACCAGGTTCCTGATAAGGTCTCCTAACGTGGAAGGGGTCGGATACCCACGACCCGGGCAGTTCGCACTCGTGCTCGCACATATGCTCGCTCTTTCCGAGAGTGACTCCGTCCTCAAGGCACCTCTGCCCTCTTAGGTGTTGCATTCGCTCTCAGTCCGTCGCCAGCCCAAAACCAATTTCCACATCTGATAGAGTCAAGTGAAGGACTCTCCTGTCTATCATCTCATGGATTTGACGGGTGACGCCCAAAAAGTTGTCTTGACCCCTATCCAAGATATGTCTCATTGGCTGACCATAGGAAGGGGCGGACTGCGTCAGGCACGGCTGAGCAGAGCAGAGAGTTGCTTGCTTTGTTCGAAACGTTTGTCTGCGCTCTTACGCCAGATGCGATAGTCGAAATGTACCATCAACCGGAGGTCAGTCAGCAGTAGCATGCCTTGTCTGTTCACTCCTGATTGTCATAGTTCCGCTTACTGGTGTATCGGCTCTGTCAGAAAGCCCGCGAGCCCGCCAGGTCACTCGCCGCCACGATCCTAGAATATGCCGGTACGGACGAGCGCCCGCAAGACGCAATCAAAGACCCTCTGGAGCGATCGACAATGCTCGAACATACGAATAAGCCCCGAAAGCGTAAAAAGCGCAGTCCCAGAGCGGATGGTCCCTTCAAGCCACCGAGTTCCGTCAACGCGAGCAGGAGAGCAGAAAACTGTTCGGACACCCAAGATCCGCAAGGCAGCGTACGCCGGAACACACGCTTAGCGAGGCAGGAAGACGCGAGGGATGATGTGCGCAGTCTGCCGTCGGATCCGGCAAGAGGTCTGGAAGACAGGAACTCCGAGCCGCAGAGCGCCAAGCTAAGCGGCAGTGTCGCCCAGGAAGATGCATCTTGCGTCACGGCTGCGCGTGATGCGAACGAAGAGATGACGACGGGAAGTAAAACGACAGCACCCGTACCGTTGACGAAGGGGAACGAATCGCCGGAATCGAGTGATCCGGCCTCATCAAGCGGATCACATCGACCGACCACACCACCAAAGCAGGTGCCGTCAACACCTCTTCGGCAAGCGGATGCCGGCACGTCACCTCCGACGGAGGAGATCCGGAGAGGGAAGATACCAGCATCTCTCAGGAGCATTTCCGCCTCACCCACTCAGTCAGATGGCGGACGAGACGTAGAAAACATGACACTTGAGGATATGGTGGTCAAGGCAATCGAGGCGCTCTATGAGTTGAGCCAATACCCGGACGGCGTTTCGAGGCAGATTCATTCCCAGATCCTACAGGATCTTTCTCGCACGGAGACGGCGAGCACACCCGCATCAGGGGTATCTGATGGCACTATGTGGATGCAGGTCCTCGAGGCCGGATCAGCGGCGAACCGCAAGGTGACAATTCTGAATATGATCGAGTATATGGGGGCGTCGAAGTGGTTTGACAGCCAGGTAGAAAATTTTCAAGGCGCATTGCTCACGAGAAAGAACAAGCCGGTGGGTAAAAGGGGTGCGGCGATCCACGTGCTAGATTGCATGCAAGGTCTGGCCGACCCTGGACAAGCCGTGATCCAGGGAAGAGACTGGCTCCAGCGCGAGAACGACCTGGGCACTTCCACGGCGGGTTCTACGACTGGTCGTGGTGACAAAAGGATCCGATTGGAGAGACAGCGAATCAATACGCGGCTTAATAGAGGGAGCAAACTAAGGAACAAATTGGTCAAAGAACTTGGACCCGGCATCCTATTCAGCCCCGATATCTGGTGAGTCCGACCATACCTAAGGTACTGCTAGCTACTTAACACATGAGCAGGGACTATGCTAAAATGGACTCTGAAGAGCTCGGTATCCTGATGAAGGGTTTCCAAGCGGATTCGCGACGGATGCGGTTGCTCCAGATCCTAGATAAACAGCTCGAACTCTTTATCGCCACCGGAAAACCCGATCTGCGCCTCTTCTTCACGTCGTTAAAAGAGGAGACGTTGCTACCGGAGGAAGAACACAGCGAACTGATGCATAAGTTCCATCTTGACGCGGTAGGTTAGGCCTTTCAAGGTGAAAAAGCCCAGGGACTGAGAAAGCACAGGAGCCAGTCCCCTCGTCTTCCCTGAATGTCGCAGTGGACCGACTGATTGACGCAGTCGGCAGCAGTGTGCTTGGTAAGCGGAAAGCCGAGGATGACGACGTGATCGTCTTAGACGGCAAAACGGAGTTGTCCTGTGACATCTTCAGCAAGCTACGCCCAGGGGAATGGTTCGACGCCTGGCTCATCCTTGCATGCATGACGATCTCGAAGAAGCCGCACTTCGTGAGGTGCGGCTACAGTGTCCCACTAGATCAGCTCGGACCAAGCGGTAAGATCAGCCGCATCCGGAGACCTCTCGCCGGCTGGAGAAAGAAGGTCGACAACTTCCGCCGGGAAGTACAGCCCCAATCTCATGGCGAGGAGTATCATCTCATCCACCTCTGCTCTCTCAAGCACGAAAACCGACACTTCTCATTGCTCGAGATTAACGAACAGGATCGAACGATCTACCATTACGACTCCATGGCAAGCCAAGAAATCATTGACGCGACAGTGACGGCTGATGACGCGGTCGAACCGACTCGTGTCGACAAGCTAGTGCTGGTGAGCGTGTGTGACTCCTGGCGAACGGCAGCATACATTAACACCACCGCAGCAGGAATTCGGCTACTTGAAGTTCAAGTATATCGAGGCGGTGAGTAGCAACGTCCTCATGAACTCCCCACTCTAACCTAGCCAGCCCACACCGCAGCAGCACGATGCCTCAAGTTGCGGCCCAATGGTCGTAAGGAATGCGGCGCTTCGGATGAGCGGTCTTACCGTCGGCAACTGGTGGGATAGACTGGATCCGGACCGTTTAAGAATGGAGATTGTAAGCAACCTGCGGACTTGCATATCGGAGAACGCTTTACGAAAGGGAGGACAGGGGAACGTGAGACCCAGCTTACGCAGGTCTAAAAGGCAGAAGGGGATGGGTGCGACATAGATTCAGCTTTTCCACAACGTAGCGATCACGTGTTCAGAGCCCGTTTTGGCCCCGCCAGCAGCGCTCACGGATTCACGTCATCTCCAAGGACATTGAACCTTTACCACTCAGATGTGCCCATTGAACGGCGGCTGCTGAAAATGGATAGAAAACAAGCGATCGCCAGTGCGGAAGTGTGATTTTGCCGAGAGATTATTAGGAAGGGGACTCTCAATCACGCGTGCATTCATGTCAGTGGATGACTGGAAAAGATCACACTGTATTTCGCGACCTTAAGAGACACGAAATATGGAAGATGATAATCGTCTCATTACCAATCACTTTTAGGGCTTAAAAATAGCAATGCGAGGTCATTTTCCACCACGGGGCATAATTTTAACCTAGAAAGCGCTAGAAACCGGGTCAGAGAGAGGATTTAAAATGAGCACCGGTACGGCCAAAAAAATACTCCGCGTAATCTCTTGAATCAATCTAGTGATCCATTTGCACGTCACTCCAACTAATGTCAGTTGGATACATCTGCTGGGCGATGCCGCTCGGACCCCTGATTGCATGACATATGAAATTTCTTGGCAGCATAAAATTAGAAACTAAAGGTGGCTGTGTGGCATTTGCTAATTCCATGGAATGAGCTTAATCGATTAGTCAGCCTACCGGCCTAGCTCAGCAGAGGGGCGTGAGAGATCCTAACCAGACCAAACCAAACTGTTTCTGAGCGATCCAACTTTTCTACTAACAGTGCTTCTGGGATCACCATAAAGACAATTTTGGCTAACCTCGGATCGAATTCTGGCCTGGTTTATAACTCGGATGTTATCATGAGCACGGTTGAAGACGTAGGTCACAATGGCACGCGGTTATGCTAAGCTAATCGTTCATATCTTTAAAGGTATTCGAGGCCGCGTCCGAGCGGAAATCTCGTCCCTGCTTGATAGCCGGCCCGAGTTGAGAGAGCAAATTCAACGAGAGATTCATAGCTTTGCTGATGAACTCATGGACGCCTATATGCTCGACGCGGCGCAAGGACTCATGGATGGTATGGACGATGATAACGGTTCGCAGTCTTCACAATTCGAGCCGTTCGCTGAAGTTACTGCTCTCTCACCACCCGTGGTATTCGAGAATACTGAGCCTTGTTTGAGTGTCGGTGGAGTCGCAGCAGATGCATCGCTGTCGCCTTCAGCAAGGCCAATTCACGAAGTCGTATCGTTTGGCCGGAGTCGAATCAATGAGGCTGTTCTAGATATACCTGAACGAGGCAAAACACCGGAACCCACACCAAAACACCAGGTTTTAGTCACGCCTGATGTCGGAGAGACATGCTCATCTTCCGATCTAAACCAAAGACTAGATGTCACTCCAGAATCTACGCACCAGAATTCCTCGAGTACTGTTGCCCAAGCTTCCTTAAATGAGTCGCCCAGCGATCGGCGCAACCGATGGGCGTCAAATAAGGATCAGCAGTCTCTATCTCCAGATATTTACGCATCTGAGGTGACGGACGAACAGCGCAGTCCCATTAGCAGGGGACCATTTTGCAACAGAAGAGAATCTGTTAAGACAGTTAAGTCTCACAACTAAGGGACCCATGAGCAGTACCCCCAAAATTTAGAAAGCTAGGATGTAGAGGGCTCTAAAATAAGCTCTAATTTAACTAAGACTGTCGACGAAGAGGAGTCTAGTCGTAGCATTAACAACTCCAACGCCGGTCTCTTCCTAAATGTTCCCTATAATGTTGGATTAGTTGAGACGACAGGTTCTCACAGCGACGAAGAAGACTAGGATAATAAGACGCATGATTAGACGCACCAAGAGACAGAAAACGCTGGTCTAGGTGGCGGAGAGACTAAGGGCCATGCTAAGCTCTGCGTGGCAGAGCAGAGGCAGAAATAGAGCTAAAAAAGAGGGATATAGCTGTGTCTGGTAGAGAGTTGTTAGCGAGAGTAGTAGTAGTCTAGAATAGAGGTTGCAGCGGGCCCGTAACTAGAATAGGGACGAGCGTAAGGGCCGCGATAATATACGACAAGAAAGGTTAGTAAGGTGTGCTAGAGGGATTAGCCTCTAGTCGGTTGCAGGGGAAATTATTTAAATAATACAGCTTAAACAAGCCCCCCTGTCTAGAGCTAGCTCCCGCTAGAAAGGACGAGCACAAAACGTACATAAAGCTCCCTGTTAGCGGCGCGCAGTCGACGCGCTAGGCGGAGCAGTTGACAACAGGCCTGCCTACTAGGGCATGCTAGCACGGGGCGACGCAGTTAAACAGCGCTACTGCGCGGAGGAGCGCAGCTATCGCGGAAGGCGGGTTACTCGCAAGAGGCTGTACAGTGCATCAGCCTTAGAGACGAATTTTGCCTAAAGCAAAGCAAGCGCATAGTGCGACGGCGCCGCGAGTAGCAGTAAAGACGTAACAGCGCCGTCTATTAGCGGCCTCGTCGTGCGGCGCACTAGCGGCACTCCTCTAAGCTACGCCCGCCTGTTATGTCTAGTAAGCAGCCTTAACGCTAGCGCAACAGGCCCCTTTGCGCGCCTAGCGCGAGCGGATGCATCCTAGCGCGCTCGCTTTTAAGAGTCGCATTTCTGCGCTTTTTCTGCGCCGCTAGCTAATAGCAGCGCTGCGGCGAGGAAATATCCGAGACGGTCTCGCGGTGCCGCGAGCGCTAGGCTGCACGGCATTTCAAGCATGCGAGCAGACGTCGAACCCCGCAGACGCTAGATGCGATTAGAGTGCCTCTGCGCGAGTGGCCTAAGGACGCTAAGGACAGTTTAACGGCGACGGCAGGCCATGTTAGGCATTAGCACTACTGTACCGCGCAGTCGACGTTGTGCGGGGAGAAGCAATTACGTACAGCGCGCGAGCATAATAGCGGTAGCGTTAGAGACTACAGACGAGGGCGCTGCATGGCGGAGGGAGGGCAATTTAGAAGGCAGACAGCGCGTGGGGGCTATAGGCGTTAGGATACTGTCTACTGTCTCCCGCCCACTGTTACCGCGAGTAGCTTAACGCGTCTGCGACAGCTTGCGTTGTGCCTCCGAGGAGCGTTAACTAATACTGCGAAGCTGGACGCTTCTGCCGCCCACGCGTGCTATAGGGGCGGCGCCTACCTCGTGCGGGCCTGCGCGGGGCGATAATAGGCGTCTTCTAGCCCTGAGGGTTGGGCTCCTCGCTCTCTACAGCGCTGTTTAGACGGTGCACACCTGGGCAGCAGACGTCGCCCGTGACCGCCGGCCCTTTATTACTTTTTAATTAGCACCTTATTAGCCGCCCGCAGATGTCGTGCCGGCCACAGGAGACGCGGCGTTGCGAGAACGGGCAGGTCGGATTAGGCTCTAAAGTACCCCGGCCGCATTGCATTTGGCATCATGTGCTGCCATATTCACCGCAGTCTAGGGCGCCAATAATTCTGTAATTGGCCGTGGGCAGAGAAATAACAGCAAGCAAGTGCAGACGACTAGGGCATTATCGAGTCGACGGAAGCAAGTGACTGCAGTTTCGGCTGCGCCACCTCAGCGAAAACGAAAGAGAATGTCGGCAACTCAGAGCGTAAGAGCAGAGTCGGTTAAGAGAGCCAAAGTGACTGCTCCCGATACGAACGACCAGTTTTTATCACTGAAGGAGTTCCCTGCTATTCCTGAAAATAGCCCTCGGCCATCTGAGGTATATCGAACATTCAAGGATCGCACGAGCGCTAGCGAGAAGGAGTTGCTGCTCATGACATATCTGTTCTATGCCGTCGCAAGCCCAGACGCATTCTACCAGCTGCGCGAGACCTGTATCGCAATTCGAGGCGCTCAAGATCCATCAACGGTTGGGCGCGATAACAAAGTCTACGGGACAGTCTGTGCTCTAGACAAATTAGAGACTGAAGACTATCAAAATTCCATCTTGCGGAGACTCTTTCTCTCGCAGTTGGTCGAATACCGCCAAGAAAAGGAGCAAGAACTGATAGACAGAAACCGCGGACTCGAAGACGCCTAAAGCAAAATCTGGACATGTCAGACGACGTGGCGGAACCGCTGAATAAACGGAATAGTGTTAAGAGTGCTGCATTATTGGCGCTAGATGACATGATGTCACAGGCCTATCCAGAGATTCATCAGAACCGACGAGAGCTCTCGGAAGCTGAATATTCGACGAAACTGCTGGCACTCAGAAACAGGCCCAATGCCGGACGTAACTGGTATCTGATGCGACAACGGTTCCCGATCGGGATCCTTGCTTTGGTCCCTACAGGCGAAGAGTATAAGATTCAGAATTATCGGTGAGCTCTTACTCATAATTCAGCGCACCGATTGCTAAGAGGAAGCAGCATTGAGAAGCTTTCAACCGAATTATTTAAGACCTTCCTCGATGTGCTAGACGAGCAACGAGGGAACTTCATTCGCGAGGTAGCAACGTCGCTATTGAAAATCCGTGACATCCTACTTCGGGAAGATCTTAGCCGCCAGTTTGAGTTTGAAAGAGTTGACGGCGAATCTATCAAGAAAGAGCAACTCAACTCATCAAATCTCATCCAGCTCTGTGCGCTACAAGCATACTCTGATGACAGAAGCCAAGTTCAGGAATGACCAGTCAGACCATGTTGTTCGCGGGCAACTTTGCAAAGCTTCAAAGAGCCTCCTGCATTTGTGTTCAATTTCCTTCCCAAATACAAGCTGTTTCCAATGCTCTCAATCACAATGCGTCGACGCAATCGATCATACCGGTCAGCGTGAGAGAGATACTCCTCCCTCCTGTCTCTTAAGTGTCTCCCGTTGGTTGTGCCTGAGTTCTGGCTGGTGTTCTTCACCAGTGCTCCCACGTCCCCATTCGCCTCCTCATGTGTTCTGATGTCGGTACTATCTGGATCTTTTCCCAATGCCGCTCGCATGCTAGCTGCATTTTTAGAGTAAGACTCTCCTCGCCGCCATGAGACCTCCGATATCCCAATTCTCCGCTGCCGTTTTCTCCATCCAGGCTTGCCAATCCTCGTCATTGGAGGGCTTTAAAATATTCGAATATTCCCAATAATCCGGATACCAGCCAGCGCGCTCCCAATCGAGAATTCCAGTGATATTGTAGGTGTGGTCGTCCAAAGTCGTCGCGAGGAAGGGTGGCTGATGGCGCTGGGCTGGGGACATGATGGGCAGGGCTATGGCAGTGGGCGCCGCGCTATTGCTCTACACGACGTTCTGATCGGGGCCTGAAGACGGGCTCTGCGCCGCCGGGCTGAAGCGGTCCTCGAGCTGCACGGGCGCACCGTTGCCGCCCGGCAAGCGAACCTGTTCGAGCTCTCCGACAAAGGGGGAGAGGGTGACAGCGAACCGAGTGCATCGCCGCGTCATTGTCCGTGACTACGGGAAGGCCATCTATAAAGCAAGCTCCCGGACCAGTCTTCTTGCCGCGTTGGAAGGCTGCATCGAAGGATACGAGTCGTTGCACACACGAGCCGGTATGCTACTACGCGATATCTCACCAAGCAACCTCATGGTGAACGAAGAGGATGACAACCCTTCCTGGCGCTCGTTCTTGATCGACCTCGACCTTGCAATCAAGGAGCAGCGGGAGACATCTTCTGGAGCACGGGGAAAGACCGGCACACGGGCGTTCATGGCAATCGGGGTGCTTCTCGACGACGAAAAGCATTCGTTCATGCACGATCTGGAGTCGTTCTTCTGGGTGCTATTCTGGATATGCATTCACTATGACGGGCCAGGTAAAGATATTGGGGCAACTGAGTTTGAGAAGTGGAATTATGTGAGTATGGAAGAACTGGCTGAATTAAAATCGGGGCTGGTCAGTAGAGAAAGGCATTTCCTTAACCGGATAACTAAGGCCTTCACACCCTACTACCAGCCGTTGATTCCATGTGTTAATAGGTTGCGGAGGGCTGTCTTCCCAATGGACAAACCGTGGGAGAACAAGGAAGACAGGACGCTCTATTCTCGGATAAAGGAGATTCTTCGGGACGCGCGGAAGGATCTAGAATACCCAGAATTGTCGTAGCAGGGGGTTAGGTAGACGTGGAAGAGAAAAAGTTAGCCCTAAAGGTTCCCGATCATAGTGAGGGATCGTCTGGGCGCGTTCGCGGAAATCTTGGGCTGGATGTTTTAACGCAGGTCGTGTGCTTTGGGATCACATACTGTTCGTAGCCGACTTGTCGTAGAACAGCACCATCCTCGCAGGACGACCGCCAGCTTCGGCCTCAAGCACCAATGGCCGCAGATCCTTTATCAAAAGAGCGATCCACGGGCCAAAGTCTGCAGCGCAGCCTCGACCTGGGGTAATACGAGGCGTCGCTACTACTTGTATGACATACGGCGCTTCATCTCAGGGTCCACCCTCCGGATCGCTCATGCGACTGTCCCAGACACGCACAGGCCGAAATGTATTCATAGTAAATGGAGAAGGTTTAGGGGATTGACCGCTTGCGATCGATCAAAACATGCTAGAGTAAACGATACTCTCAAAAGAAATGTGCTGTATGACAGTGCGCTGAACTCATGGTCCCCGAGATTCCCCGGGTGGAAACGGCAAACATCGGCCCACATCCTCTTGACACGGCTGCGCAATAGGATAATCCGTGCAGACAGTATTAATAGTCCTAGAATCCATCATTGTCGTCGAGCGCCCACGAATTTGTTCTCGCAAATTTCTTCCTTTCTTCTCTGATCCTCTCCATCCACGTATCCACGCTGGCAATAGCTTGGTGGGGTGATTGCTTGTTCGTCAGCAAAAGAGACATGATTTCAGCTGGACTGAACTCCAGCTTCGGTACCTTCGCGACAAACTCCTGGGCTAGTTGGGATAACGTGCAGCCCTGTGCGATGCTCTCTTTCCCAGTCCGATAGACGCCTTTCTCCGATTCGTCACCTCCGGTGACGTTTATCGGCTGGGAATCGTAGACAAAGAAGAACAGCTGACTGATCATGTCTTCGTCGGCAAGATGGAACTCGGCCTTCGTATCCACGCGACCGGGACGTATAAGCGCAGGGTCCAGGTGCTCGATATAATTGGTTGTCATGATTAACACTCGACCCTCTGGCGATCCGATACCGTCAAGAACATTGAGAAGAGTGGATAGGGACAGCTTCTTGAGGGCAGGTATCTGTGTAGGAGAGGTGCTCTGACCATTATCGCTGCTTCCGGTCCGTTTCGAGCCGACGGCATCGACATCTTCGAGTATGACAACACAATGTTGAGGAAGCTCAGCGAAAAGTGTCTTTAGACTTTGGTTGTCGAGCGTAGGGATATTGAGGATGTAAATATCTAAATCGAATTGTCCTGCAACAGAAAAGCTAAAGCTGGACTTCCTAGTTCCGGGTGGCCCATAGAACAAGTACCCTCGTTGATAGGGAATACTACGTGCAGAGTACCATCTCCGAGTTGTCGGATCCAGAAACTCCGAGATGTCATCTACCAGCATCTCTTTTAACTCCTTGTTGAGTATCACGGTTAACATATCTCTTTTGCTCCTTAATTTTGACGGTGTCCATCTCTCTCCCTAATGCTCAAAGACACAAGTATCGTCCTCAATCAGTCCTAAATAATGCCGGCGGCATTTATCTAGAAGCTCCTTTAGAACATTTGAATTCCGCCCGAAGTACGATATAGAGACTTCCTCCCGGGTAAAACCGAGCTCTCCGCGAGTTTGATTGCGTTCAAAAACGAATAGATAGTGTTTGTGCTAGAAGTAAAAGCGACCATTCCAAGGGGAGTAGTGCAGTTGCTTCTTATTTGTATCGTCTCCGACATAGGCCTGCGATCCAGGTTTATTCCCACGCCCAGGTTCGAGAGCGACCTTGGCAAGGGAAGCGCGCACCGATCGTGCAAATGGCTGAGAACACACCCAAGAAATGAGCATATCATACGCTTCATCGTTATAAGGCACTTCCATCTTTGAAGCTATGGATCTGTTAGAAAAATAGCACAGGCTCTCCAAAGACGGTTAACTGACTGAAATGGGCTTTCAGCAACGTCCTAAAGTATTCCGGGACATATTTTCCAATTAGCACGAGCAACCCGCAGATGCAGAGCAGCCGTCCATAGAGACCCGGGGCACCTGTGAGAAGCGGCCAGAGAGAGGAAGATAGGGGCGTGAAGCCGGGGAAGAGGAGGTCCAGAAGAGGGATCTGCTCAGACAGGATCGAATGAATTTGGGAAGTAGCAGTGCTAAATGAGGTCATGGTGGATAGTGCTTGAGTTGAGCACCAGGTGGCAAGTGACTGTAGATGCTAGCGATTGGATGTTAGAATAGCAATGCCTTTAGGGAACGTCCGCCATTCTTTGTACTCTCAGGGAGCATGACACGTAAACAGAACACTATCAATCGGTACCCCGCAGTTGATCCTCTGTTCCCTCTTTTCTCGGCAGTGGAATGATAGGATAGGATGGTGTTTTGCCCTTCAAAGGATTTTCGTGTCGTAATGCAATGCATGATTGTGCATCTGCAGCCCCTGCCTGCGTTTGGGCAATAGTTTCTTCTGCAAGCCACATTCAAACCAAAATGTGGCCATTACTAGCCCTCCTGTACGTGCAAGTGCTGGCAAAACCTGCAGGTGTAATCCAGCTTCCAATGGAACATTTTCTGGGGCGCAGGTGGTGTACATGGCAAGTCCGAATCATTTCAACGACCCAAGTTCGATTTCCAGCTACGTCCTTGCTATAGCAGCTACTGACATGTTCGGATGTCTTCTTACCTTACCGCTACTTGGCTAGACAAATATCTGACAAGAGAGCTGGACTGCTAGAGCCGTAGTCGGGAGACTGCCCTGTATAGGGTAATTAAAATGTGGATTACGGTATTGGCTAATTGGTAAGCGTACGGTACCAGGATCGACCTGTTCTGCTGTTTAGAGGCCACGAAGTTGTGGTTAATGCGAGATGATGGAGCATACCACGAAGATGTGGTCAGCGCAAGATGGAGGGTACCACGAAGTTGTGGTCAATTTAGTGGGGATACCATAAAGTTGTGGTCACATCATTAAAGTTGACGTGGCGCCTTACGCGTAATTACCGCCGGCTTTTACCGGCTCAGTAAACGATTTGTCCCATGCTAGCCCGTGAATACACTCCGTTACAGGACGGCAAAATTCGGGGTATCTCAGGCATTGTGAAATCCAATTGGTAGGCCACGGATGGGATGAAATCTTCATTGACAGCGCCCAGCTACATGCTAACAGTCACGGCCCCAATTTGACGCAAAACGAGCCGAACGAGTTTCAGTTGTTTCCTTCACCTGGGAATAGTTAATGTGGCCCTCGCAAACACAAGACGATGGATAAGATTAGGATCCGACTCTAGAGATGCTCACCAGTAGATGTTGCTTGTCGGTCTTCCGATTCTGGATGGCCGCAAGTAGGGCATGTGGTCCCTTTGATACCATTGCCGTGGCAGGTTTCGCATGAAGGCATCTTCTACTTTCGAGAGGATGAAGAGAAGGTAGGGGGTGTGATTCGAGGCGATTTAAAGCTTTTCGACAATAACTTTCGAGATACGAGCCCCAAAACGTGTTCAGTGAGGTGACGAACCTAGCTGCCCAACTCTGAGAGCCCTTCTGAGGTAATTTATATCTTGACCTCGTGCCTCGATGGGGTGAGTCACGCCTCACGGCGATTGGCTGAAAATATTGAAAAGTTCTGACGGAGATCTGACTAAGCTAAAGTATAGGGATGTGGCTGGAGTTGTGCTGTCTCATATTCGAGTCGGATTAACACAATGCCGACAGAAACGCCCCCACTCCTTCGGCTCCGTTTCTTTGCTCAAGCCATTTTGCATTCAACAATTGGCAATATGTCGAATAAGGCCAACGAATGTACTTGCTCTGCATCCTTTCCGACCAGTAACGCGTTAGATACCCATCTTGCAGAAATTCAGGTTAGTACATTACAGCTTGCCGGTACGAAACTAACTTCCTCTAGTCCCAGGAAGGCTACCACTCTGCTCAGCTCGAGAAGTGTCGAACCCACTCGAGAGCAAACGGCGACGGTAATGATGGTAATGTCCGGGACGACCTTAGTAACCCTACCCCCAAAATAAAAGTTTGTCCTTATCATGAATGTGAACGGACAAAACCGTTTTTAACTAGGCAGAAACTTCGACGGCACTTTCAACAACGTGAATTTCCGCCACTTTCTTAATATATGGCTAGCCTAATAACATCTTAATCACAGACGTCACATGCGAGGAAGTATGTGTGTTTTGTTTTAAGCTGTTTAGACTAGCAAGCGAGTTTATGAGACATGCCGAAGGAAACCACAGACACGCGACGGGCAGGAAGGCGACATATATGCAGACGACGTATGATGAGTTAGGACGTCGAGTCGACAACGAGCTAGGTCTTGCACAAAGCGCAAATCTATTAGCAGGTGCTAAGGGCAGGTGTAAGAAAAGAGCGTGGGAGGCAGCAGGCATAGATCCAGGGATGTCGGAAGCTCAAAGAATCAAGGGGGTTGGTATAATGACCACGGACAACTCCCAACAGATTAATGGTATTGATTTTCTTCAAGCGCCCTGGCTCTACTAACATCGATCAAGGTGCAACTCCATTACTTCCCTCCACGCAGTCGGCTACGACATCCATGCCAATGCCCATGGTCGGGGAAGTCGCGACAGGCTCGGCTATAGGTAGCTTTGGTGACATTTCAACACAAGCGATTTACCTCAACTCGGTGGGAGGACCGAGCAGAGGTGACAGCTATGATGCCCCTCTCTTACAGATGATAAGCTCTATCCCATACACTGAAGATATGGGGTGGGTATCGGACAGTATGGGACGGAAATTCTAAACTGCATATCATGAGCAGCGACAACTATTTGTTTGTGCCTCCAGCTGAATCTTTAATTGCGAAGTTCACCCCGATTTTGGGGCTCTCCATGTTGACGACCTTTCGCACCAATTCCGGTGAGTTCGGAAGGATAATTTTAGGCCAAGCGGCGAGTACTTCTGCTGTCGCAAATATGAAAGTGATTGCATATCCCGTCTTGCTTTCGGCGTAGAGTCGAGCATCGCGAATTACCCTAACGTTATGTCAGAGCATGTGGTTGCAACATGGGAGAGGAACTCACAAGCCTCCATCTGGAAATTCCTTCTCGCTGGCCTTAGAGCCTGCTGCGTCAAGCGCAATCTGAGATGTTTCGTGCAAGGACCGTTCGCCCTTCTCCGTAGGCAAATCATGTTAGTGTGAACCGCCGTAGTAATCCACTCGCGATCCTTTAGCCTAGTGCTCGACGATAAGCGCACGCAGACCGGCTTCTGGTCCCCCCTTTCTGAAGCATTCAATATGTCCGGGGAGTGCCTTGTATCTCAGCTAATGTCCAAGGCTACATCTGCCGAGGACGGATTCGATAATAGATCGGATACGCTAAGAGGCATTAGGGTGTAGCTGTTGTTGGCGGAAGCCGCCATACGGCACCTGGCAGGAGGACTGGAACGTATTGTTTACTGTTGAGGATCACGTGTTGATCACGTGATCGCGCTAGCCTAGTGTATATAGCCAGAGCTTTCTGGTCTCTTACAATCAACAATGTTACACTCCACTTCGTTACTTCAACACTATTAAGCGTCTCGCTTGGCAGAGAAACTGAAACGGAGCAAGATCTCGTCGTAGTCGTCGTGTGTCCAGGCTCAGCTGTGCCACCCAGAGCACAATCGGATATCGTTTGATGATTCGCCGTCAACCTGCTTTGTGTCTCGCTCCGGGGTCGCGTAGTCGAAACGGTCGTTCGTGGAGATATAGGTAACGAAGGCTCGGTGTTGTCGACACCTATTAAATTGTGTTACAAGCTGAGCATAAACAAGTCCACTGTTAACTCACGGCGACGTTTTAATCGGTTTGATAACTGCTCTATCATAGGTCGAACAGTATCGTGAGCTTTAGTATTAAAGAGTTTAGTTGCTACCACCTTTCGATTTTCGGTGGATAGCCGCTCGAAAGCAGCAAGTGTTTGCTGTTCAGCTTGTTGCCCCTTATAATAACGAGTGGAACTATTTGTTGCAAGAAAGTAAGCTAACCAAGCCGAGAAACCAGCGTCCAGAAAGATTCGTGCTGTATCTTCTTCTGATGCAGAGCGCGCTCGCTCCAATGCATCATCAAACCTATACGGCGTTTTTTCTCGCGTCCATTCCGACGTGAGTTGTCGTGCAAATATCTCAGTGGCTTCATAGCTTATACATTCCGGGTCCGCGATCTGCGAAGAGCCTGTCATGCTTCCTTTGTGAAGATGCAAATCGAAGGGAATTTTTGCGAAGGGAATTTTAGCGAAGGGAATTTTGGCGGAGGGAATATTGCGAACAGCTTTTAACCACGATGCCGGCTTGTGAAAATGTGACTGGCTTTTCCCCCGCGTTCCTTCCCTTAAAGAATACAGATATAGACTATAGTCCTGCACAGCTATTAGAAGTAGACGTACGTTCGGGAAATGTGTGGGTCAACTCTCAGGGCGTCTTCTTCTAGCGACGCGCCTACCTATTCCCCTCTTATGTGCGTCGTTGCCTCCATGGCTACGCTCTCCGACGCAGAGATTATCGCGTAGAACCCTATTAGGGAACGATTAAACGACTTCCGCCATCTCCTTCGCAGCGTGGTGCGTACCTTGTACGTGCTTTCGGTGATTTTCAAAGCATAACGGATTCGAAAAAGATCCCCTCACACTCGACACTCTTGCGTTCCCGTGGCTGTGCCGACTTAAACAAGCAAAGCTGTTTAGTAAGCCGCCCCACCGCCTGCGCTAGATCCCGTCCGGTTGCTGTAAACGCTAACATTAAGGGAAGGCGTTATATTTTCTACATTGTAAGTTTGCTAGCGCTAGGAAATTTTCTCGTAAAATTAGGCTAACCGCTTGTTAACAGTTGCGGCCGTATCTGCTGCAGGTTAGTGCCTACCAAAATGGCGACAAGCGGAGCTGTGCAATCCAACCAGCATCAGGAATCCTTTCGAATGTGCTGTCGCCTGCTTGCTTCTACCAACTACAGTCGGGACGAATTTCATGAGTCTAACTATGCGCTGTTTCTTGGGTTCTCTAAATCCTGCCCGCAGCACTATGCCAAGCTCCCCTACTTAATATAATGTTACTAGATATAGTTACTACTTTACGTAACCTAGTTATGTATATATATAGCTATATTTCTCGTATTCTTAATTAATTAACTTATATCTTAATACTCTACAATTTATCTAATAGTTATATGTTACGATTGTAGAATCGAAAACAGAGTTAGCTAGCTAGAATAGAGAAAACGGTAAGCTAAGCCTAGGGTTACAAGACAAGGGATTACGTGCGAAGTTACGGGAATAATTAGAGTTACGTAATATAGATTAGATAAATTAGAGAGATTAGAACCTAATCTATAGATTAGAATCTAATCTAAGAAATCTATAAGAGCTAGACCTTAGCATCTAATCTAGCTAAGATAGTATATATATATAACTAGAAGAAGCTTACTTCTTATAGCTTCTTATAGTTATTACTTTATTTACTAAAATTACTATAGAGACTTATAATTTATAGTATTATTACCTTTATCTCTTTATTACTAAAGATTCTAGCCTAAAGTATACCCCTTACCTTCTTTTATAAACGTAAGCTCTAGTCTTAGTTAAGAGAATAGCTTATAATAAAATAACTACCTAACGTTAAAGAGTAGAACTATTATATTAATAGTTAGAACCTAATCTAAAAAGGCCTAGGCTAGAAAACTAACTATAGAGAAATAGATTATAGAACTCTAATAAGTTATTATAGTACTCTAGAAGATAAGCGTTTATTAGGTAGAAGAGCTAGCTATAGCAAAGTAATAGGTCTAGGCTAAGATTACTCTACTATAACGCTTTAATAGTAAGAGAAAGAATCTTAACGTATTTCTAGTAGCTATAGAACTCTACCTATAGTATAATACTATAGTATTTCTATAGAATAAGAATAAGATTCTAGAAGCTATAATAAATATAGAAGAGAAGGCTTTTACGTAGGCTAAACTCTATATATTAGACTAGCTAGAAAATAAGAGTAATATAAAGAGAACATAATAGTCTATAGATAAAATCTTTAAAAGCTAGACTAGGTTTATAAAGCACCTTAGAGAAACGTTTAGAGAAGTTAACGTATATAAGGTAGTCTAGAAAAAGCTATTCTAGCTATAATAAACTAGATTAGTATTCTAGTATACAGCTACGTTTAGATAGCTAAGCGCTTACCTAGACTAGAATAACCTTATACTAGCAGGACTCTTCTATAAAGAGTTAAAGAAGTTAGTTAAAGACAATATTATATATGCTAAATAACCTAAGAATCTAAGCAACATAATAGAAATAGTAGTAAAAATTAATAACTAATAGTATAAACGAAATTTAGAACGTTAATAGAGTAGAGATTACTCTATACTACTAATAGTTAGAACTAGAAGACTATAGACTATATTCTAAGAAGACTCTATAGACCTAAACTAGGTTAAGACTCTATAGAAAGAGAAACAAACTCTAAAAAGTAAGGAAAAGGTACAGTACTTTAAGAAAGAACTATGCCTAGTCTATAGAGAAAAAGAACACTTTACGCAAGAATACCTAAAGAAAAAGAAAATAGTTAGAATAATCTAAGTAGACTATAATAGCCTTATATAAATAGCATGCTATAATAATAGCTATATAACACACTAGAGAAATAAGGTTAACTTAGAATAGTACCTAATAAGAGTTAGAGCTATCGTGCTAGAATACCTTGTATATACTAAATACCTTACTCTAGATACTATCTAATAACGTATTAACGCACGATAGTGCTAGATATACGCAGAATTCTATAATATATAGAACTATTAGCACGTATACTAGAATATTCTATTTACTAATAATAAATTCTAGAAGGCGTTAGACACTCTTAAGAAAGTAGCTAGGTTAGTAGAATATCTTATAGATAAAGAAGTGTATACGTATATCTAGAAGATATACTAAGGCTTCTCTATAAACTACTCTAGAGCCTAGAAAGCTAAATAGTAGTAACTAAGGTATATAGAAAGAGGTAAATATAAGAATCTCTTCTATAAGGTACACCTAACTAAACTATTATAAGAGAAGAAACTCTCTAGACTATTTATATATAACTAGAAAATTAAAGTACACCTATAGTAGAAGTTATGCTAGCTATATAAAGGCGACTACCTAGATTATAACTACGTCTACTAGGCCTACCTGCTAGTAGTCTATAGAGAGAAAGGTAAAGTAGTAGTTAAAACGGCTATTAGTATACAGAGACTAGATAAGAGAGAAATTTAAGTAGCTACGTACATAGACCTACGCCCTAGAGACACTAGCTAAATAGTAATACTAGAACTAGTTAAGAAAGTCTATAGTAAAGAATACTACGCTAAACTATAGAAGTAGTATACTATAGAATACTAATACTACTATAAATAATACTAAACTATAGAATAGATAGCCTAATACTCTAACTACTATACACTTAACTATAGATAGTGCTTTCTTAAATAGAAGTGTCTATACTATAGAAAAAAGGCTAAGAATAAATATATAAAACTCTACTAGACTATATACTTACTAGAAAGATACCTAGTATACATAGCAAAAAAGAAACAGAGATTAACACTAGCTACCTCTTTAAAGTTAAAAAACTAGTAGGCCTTTAAGGTAGAGGTCTAGCCTAGAAAGGCTCTATTTAGACTATAGATAAAGTTATTACTCTAAAACCTAGAACGCTACGCATAAAAGCTATATTAGAAAATAAAAAGTTTATAGCCTATATAGATAGTAGAGTAGTAAAAACGTATATTTCTACTAGCCTAGTAAAACTATAGAATATACTATTTTAAGAAAAATAATAGCTATACTAAGTATAACTTGTAGATAACTAGCTACCTACCTTTAGCTAAGAATAAATTTACTTAGAAACTAAGGTATAGGTATTAGATATTTAGAGAATATAGAAATAACAGTTCTATAATATTATAGAACTAGAAAATATAGACGTACTTCTAGAGTTAGATTAGACTAAAACTCTAGAAAAGGCCTAAAGTAGTATAGAAGGCTAGAGTAAGACACTACCTAAGAGCTTACTAAAAGCTAGAGGTAAAGATTAGAAGAATATCTCTCGCAAGTTTAACAAAATAAGTAAAGAAATAACCTTAAGACGTTAGCATTATATAAATATAAAAGCTATAACCTAATATAGAGTAACTACCTTAGAAGATTAAGAAAGACTATAAGAAGTTCGCGTTATTATTTAACAAGTAGAATAATAGCGTTCTACCTAAATACTAACTATAAGACTATAAGATACCTATAGAAGATAAGGCTACGCTAAAACTAGAACCTATATACCTACTTAGCTATAAGTAAAGAGAGAAACTCTAAAGATACCTAAAGAGACTTCTCTAAAAGAGATATATTTAAGAAAGCTAGAGTCTAATAGTATTACTAGTACTATTTGTACTAAAGAAAAATAGATAGTTAAGACTATATATTAACTACTAACAACTTAATTAAGTAACTTAAAAGAACTAATATCTACTACCTATAATCTTAGAGCTAATAGACTAGCTTGCAAGAGTATAATAGTTTACAAAGTTTAATATTAGAGAAGAGTACTACTAGATATAAATTAAAGAAGAACACAAGTAGAAAACTACCTTTAGAATAAGAGAAGGTCTATATAAATACCTAGTTATGCTATTTAGACTTACTAACGTACTAGCAACGTTCTAAAGTATAATTAATATAGCTCTATATAAATATATAGAAAGGTTTACTATAGCCTATCTAGATAATATACTTATATACTTAAAGAGAGAACTAGAAGAATATAAGAACTACGTATAGAAAACGCTATAGAAGTTTAGAGAGTATAGACTTCTAATAGCCTCTAATAAAAGTAAGTTCTACTATATAGAGACTAGCTACTTAGAATTTTATCTAACTTGCGAGAGAATATAGATAGAGACAAATAAGATCTAGGCGGTTCTAGACTAGCCTATACTTTAAATAGTAAAAGAAGTATAATTCTTTCTAGAATTTATAAACTACTACTAAAAGTTTATCTAAGAATATTTATAGATTACTACTCTACTTATAGAAGTTACTAAAAAGAACTAAGAGTTTAGGTAGAAAGACTTATAATAATAAGTATTTAAGATACTAAAATAAACGTTTACTACTATACTACTACTATAAACGTTTAATAAAAATAAACTAATATAGGTTAAAATAGATATATTAGACTAAGCTCTAGAGGTATACCTTAGCTAACCTAGAGAAGATAGTAAGTACTAACTATACTTCTTCTACTTAAGAAAGTTCTTAGTACTAGAACTTAACTATAACGTATACAATAAGAAACTTATAGCTATTATAGTAGTAATAAAGAAATAGAGAATATACTTAGAAGGCGCTAAGTACTCTATTAATATAGTATTAGACTATAAAAACCTTATAGCGTTTATAATAACAAAAACGCTAAACTAATAACAAGTTAGATAGGTAGAAACGCTAGCTACGCTAAACTTTATAATCTAATACTAAAAGAGTACTAAAAATAAAGCCGCGAATATACTTAGCTATAGAGCTAACTATACTAGCACTATAAAAGAGAAACACGAAGCCGTGCTCTGTATAAGACTAGATAGAACCCTAGAATATAATAGACCGCGAATTAGCTAGGTTATAGAAATCTAAGACTAATAGAATAATAAACTAGAGCTACCTAATAAATAAGAAAAAAGAGAGGTACTAGAAGCTCTATAAATAGAATTTCTTTAAGAATTCTACAGCATAATAACGCATAGATACTAAGAAATTAAACGTACTCTTAAAAGACTATAACAAGAATACAGGTTTCTTGTAATAAAGAAAAAAGTTATAAAGATAGTACAAGAATGTATAGAATGCTAGTAAAACAAAGTAGTTAGATATTAACTATATAGGTTACTACAACCTCTAGAACTACCTATAGTGCTATAGTAACACGTTACTATAGACTTTATTACTAAGCTACCTAGGTTAGTTAAACTTGCGTTAAAAAGAAAATATAACGCTATCTTAGTAATTATAAACTAATTTACTAAATACGCATACTTCTACCTAACTAGCAAAACTCTTAAAGCTAAAGAACTAGCTTATAAGGTAAGCTAATAACTATTTAGCTAGCATAGAATACTAGAGCAAGTTACTATAGATAGAGATAAGTTATTTACATCTAAGTTCTAGAACGCACTACTTAGCTAGATAGAGATAAGTAATTAAATATTAACTAGCTTTTACTTATAGACTAACAGCTAAATAGAATAAATAAACTAGACTCTAGAAGAATATCTAAGAAACTACGTTAACTAGAAATAGAATAACTAGGTTAAACTACTACTTATAGTATAACTAGTATATAATATAGTAAAATAAGAAACTATAGAGATAACTCTCTACTAAGTATATTATAGCTATAAGACTAGAATATATAGATTATTAGTATATATAGCTATAATCTCTCTAAAGATAGAGAAAAAGAAGCGCTAGATAAGAATAATCTATAATAAGCTACAGAAGGTAGTAGAAAAAATAACTTAATAGGTAAATAAGAAAAGAATTAAGAGACTAACCTTTAAGAAGAGAGGTAAAGCTTTTATTCTACAAAAAAACTTACGCACTAAATAATCTAGTAAAAAACTTAATTACTTATAAATTAGACTATTTAAAATTAATAGACAACTTAGACCTATTAACTTTAGGTTAAAACTACTACTAATAATATAAATATACTCTATATTCTATAAATCTAAACTTAAGCTAGCGCCTAATAACGTACTACTTAATAAATAAACTAAGATAGAACTAGACTAGAACTTTAAGATTAAAAGAATACTAGATAAAAGGCGTATATAAGGTTAGTAGAAGTACTAGGTTAGATAGAAAGAATATCTACTAGAGAAAGATATCTAGAAACTACTAGGGAACCTTAGGAATTACTTTAAGAAACTTAAGAAGTTTTATTAGTAGTACTAACTCTAAAACCTAGAGACTAGAATTCTAGATTCTCTAGATAACTCTAGTTAAATAACTAAAGAGAATTAACTAGAGAAATAGAAGGTTATAGCTATAAGAGTTACTATACCTTACGCTCTAACTACTCTAACTCTTTAATATTAGCTAGATTCTTTAAAAGTAGCGCGTCGCGATAACGCTACACTAGCTCTAACTACTTTTATAGACGCTTACTATAGGCGTCTACGAACTGCTAAGATTCGCTTAGAGACGCCTTCTAAAAGTATAGATAGTCTAGCTATAAGAGCTAAGTTCGTAGTCTCTACTACTATAAGCGCCTCTAGAATACCTAGCTAGGTAAGTTAGCTATAGGTAGTACTATCTCTATAAGCTATAAGAATAAGAGGTGCTAGTAGGGTAGGTTAGGTTAAATTTAGCTATCTAAAGGTAAGAAGTAGAAGAATACTCTAAGAGCTCTCTATATATATAGAGTACCTATACTAAGGCGCTAGGTAGAGTTATATAACTTAGGCGAAGCCGAGTTAGGCTAAAGTACTAAGTTAGAGCTAAGTTAAACTATTATATTACCCCCCCTTATAGAGAGAGCTCGTCTCTAAGCTCTAAAATACGCCTTCTAGATTCCTCTTCTTCTAAAACTTCTACGTTATGCTCTTAACTATCTTTTTTAGCTCGTAGTAAGTGTATTCGTGTTAGTTTTAAACTAGAAGCGCTTTTACAGCTACCACCTTCCCTCTAGAGAGAAAGAGACTTATTTTCGCGTTAGTAGAGCGGCTTTCTTACTAGCTCTCTTCTTAAACAATGCTATAAGCTTAGCAGAGTCCTAAATTACTTAGCGGCGCCTTCGCGTTACTCTTGCGTCTCCTACTCTTATAGGTTTTAAATTCTCCGCTATCTTCTCTAGAGTCTTCTCTTTTTCGTACGCTTTAATCTAAGCATCTAATTATAATAGCAGCTCTAGCTTATCTAGGTATACTATATAAAAGTCTCTTACCTTATAGAGAGCGTTAATAAAGCCTATAGTATTATACTAGGTAGAGTTAGAATTATAAGCAACCTATATAGCGTAGTATTAAAGGTAATTTTAATAAAGATAGCTATCTAGAATTTTATATATAGGCTATTCTAGATTACTATTAACTTTAATAGATAGCTACTTAGACTCTACCTACTCTAGTAATAGCTCTAAGGCTTTTTATAACTAATTAGCGTAAAAGACGTTATATATACATATATACGCAGGTAGCTAGAGCTAGAAGAAGTAACCTTTTATAGTAATAATTAGGTAAGAGCTATATATCTATTAATCTAGCTTTATACTAGGCTAATCTATTAAAAAGCTATAAGGTTTAATATAGACAAGATCGCCTATAGTAAAATTAGGTTCTTAGCGTTTTTTATTTACTTAGAGTACCTATCTAGCTTACGCTTTCGCGGTATTATCTTATGTAATTTTAGTAGCTTTTTTTACGGCGTTGTATTACTTCTTAGTAAAATTCTAAGCTTTCTAGCGCAAGAAACGCTTACGTAGAGTAGAGGCTTTTATTATACGCTTCTTCTAATTCTAGTAGTATATTAGCTAGTATCTAAATTTAATTTTATACGCTATTAGTTCTATAGTTTTATATAGTAACGTAGCTTGTATCTAGTCTATATAGAGTAGAAAATCTAACTAATTATCTTAGTAGTAGTTAATAAATAGACGTAGACGCTAATTAAGATATTAATTAATAATCTTTATATTTCTATTAGTTTGCAGGTAGTACGTAGTAGAGAGCTTCTACTTAATTTCTATAAGCTAATAGAGCTTATCTATAAAG
>NW_022987251.1:51905-52340 GCF_010094035.1 Trematosphaeria pertusa | reverse complement strand
TACTATACGTTAAGCTATAATTTTCTTATAGTAGAGTAGAGAGAAGCTCTACTTACTTAGCTAATCTATAACAACGTACACGTAGTTAAATTCTTTCTTATTAGAGAGAAAGCTCTTAAAATCTATAGAGACGTTCTACTATACCCTCTTAGAGATAGGTAGAGGCTTTAAGAGACCTAGCGTCTTATTCTATAGAGTATAGCTCTAGCGGTAAGCCTTATATACTACTATATACGTGTTAACGTTTTTCTATATATCTAGCTAGTAATATTAATCTTATAGTAACTAGGTAGTTTTCTAGCGCTCTAGATAGATAGTTACCTAAGTAGTATACACGGCGCGTATTAAATACGTTTATAGGTAGTTAATAGTAGAAACTATTAATTAATTCTAATAGGTTAATAAGCCGTCTTCTATTTTCTAGGTAGAACCTAA
>NW_022987251.1:44582-50510 GCF_010094035.1 Trematosphaeria pertusa | reverse complement strand
GATAGAAGCTTTTTAGTAACTAGTTAGCGAAGTTTCTTCTCTAGATTAGCGACTAGAGTTTTCTTTCTATTAGTAATAAGCTAATTAACCTTATAGACACTAAGGTGCCTAATTATAGTATCTTTTTAACGCGCGTTAATTATAAAGACTACTACGCTAATTATATTAACGTTAAGCCTCGCCTTTAAGTATATTTCTCGCAAAACAGATAGCTTTTTTAGCTTGCGGGGTAACCTAGCAGGCAGGTTAAGATTCTTAAGCTACCTGTCTATCTTGCGTAGGTTTTCTTAAAGCTTCTAGCGTTATAATTCTCTCTTCTCTTATTATATTACTCTTAGCTTTTTTACTACTAATATTAGGGCGTTGCGGCGATTAGTATTAGCTTAGTAAGCTACTTAAGCTTTAGTAGTAGATTAAGAGGATTATATAAAAACAAACGCGTTACGTTTATAATTAATTAATTAATTAGTGTCTAGCTATATTAGTACGCGTTGCTTATAGTTAACCTAAACGTTAACTTCTTTAAGTAACTTGTAACTAATTATTATATTATAGCGGCTAGTATTATAATATATAAAGTAAGTATAAATTTAGTAGCTCTCTAGTACTAGATTAGCTTTAAAATACTTATCTACTTAGCTATTAGGTTGTCTATTATATCTAGTAAGAGGGATTAGTTCTATACGCAATAGCTTAACGTAGAGGTTTTTTCTAAGAGTTTAAAGGTACTTTAGGTATACTAAGACGTAGCTACCCGCTTCTATATTAATTAAATCTCTAAGCTTAATTATAAGACTGTTTACAAATATTTAGTAGAGTAGAGTAAACATAGAACTACTAAATAGCTTTTTATATAGGTTTATTACTCTAGTAGATAGCTCTAGAGAGAAGACTTCTTCTAGAGCTAGGCTTTTTCTAAATTATTAGATTTATATTCTAACGTGTTATTCTTAGATGCTTATAGCTCTATAGGCTCTATAGGCTTCTTCTCTAGATTAACATTCTTAATAGCTTTCTACGCGGTAGAAGCTCTAGAGTAATTATAGCTTAGGTAGCTAGGTTAGTAGTATTAAAAATAGGTAACTAGCTTCTAGATTACTAGAGCTTTATTAGGTGCTAGAAAACCTAGAAGAGCTAGAGGCGCGCGTTATAGTATTAACGCAATCGCGTTACGCTTTTTAGTCTTTCTAGCAGTAACGCGTACTTCTCTAGAGATAAGCTCTTAAGTAAGATCTTAAGTAAGGTCTATATAGTAATTATAGTTATTAACGTATTAACGTTAGTATATACCTAACTACGTATATATATTTTCTAGTAGCTTCTTATAAAACTTCTCTACCTATTAATCTACTAGAAGCTAGCGCTTCTATATAAAGTAGAAGAAATTATTCTAGAAGTAGATAAAGTTAGTAGCGCTTTAGTAATAAAGCTTTTAGAAATTATAGTAAGCGTTTAGCCTCTTATATAAGTCTTTATAGCTTCTTTTAAGCTAATTAAGAATATAATTATAAGAAACTACTACGCTACTATTCTTAATAGTACGTAGTATTACTAATAGAGTCTAGTATACGTTTTCTTTAGTTTGCGTGTAGATATAGGTAATAATAGTTTTCTTAGTATTCTCTAGCGTATCTCTAGTATACTAATTCTAGTTTACTTAAAGTTTATTATATAAGCTATCTCTTTACTACTTAAAGATAACACTCTTACTATCTAATAATAAGAGTAGATCTAGAAACTTAGTAGAGTACGTTAGTTAGCTCTTCCGCACTTACGACGCTAGAGAGGTAGCTAGCTAGTATATAGAAGGGCAAGAACCTAAGATTAAATTCTCTAGTAGTAACGCGCTTAAATTACATATAATTAGTGTTATAGAGAAACGCGTTACGCGTTAAACTAGCGTAATAGGTAGTATCTAGTCTCTAGAGTAGGTTAATTGCGCTTATAGTTACTAGATTTTAGCGTCTTTTTTAGCTAGAGTAGTAGCCTATATCTAATATCTTACGTATATATTATTTCTCTTAGCAAAAGTGTTAATAGCAATCTAGTAATATATATAGATTTATTATTTATATACTTGTTATATATATAATTAGCTAACTATTTTATTAATAATTTTAGCTAGCGTTTCTAGAAAGAGCTCTTAAAGCTCTTTAGTAGAGGTAGAGAGTGTATATAAACCTAAGGCTAATAATAGCTCTAGTATTACTAAGCTCTAGCAGAGCCTTACAAGCTTCTAGTTAAAGTTATTATTCTAATTCTTGTTAGTTATCGCGTTATATTACTAAATAAGGTTTTTATAATAGAAATATTAATTAGTATATTCTACTAGCAGGTTCGCTACTCTAGATTTAAGAACTATTAGAGTAAAGAGGTATTATAGAGCTAAGGTTCTACCTCTAGATTAGCTTCGCGAGGGTTCTTCTATAGTGTTTAGATTTGTTTAGCTTTTTAATTAAGAAAGAGGTAAAAAGAGGGGAGGTATCTAGCTGCTAGCAGAGCAGCGAGTTATTAGTTCTGCTAGTAGAGCAGAGAGATTATTAGCTCTACTAGTAGAGTAGAGAATTATTAATTTTTCGTAATTTTATAAAAGAGAGGGGGGGGAAGAGTTTCTATACGTAGAAGTTCTATAGAAGTTCTTTCGTATACAGAGCTCTTAATAGCTCTCTTTAGCTCGATGCTAGTATCTTTCTACTACTAACTAGATTTGCTAGTAGTCTTATATAGCGCTAAGAGGTAAGTAATTAATTAGTAATGTTAATAGATTCTTAGAGTAAGTAACTAGGCTCTTGTAGCTCTAATTCTTAATATAGCTATTAGTAAACGCTTCTTAATAAGACTACTTAGTTTAGCTAGATATTATATTACCGTCTCTAGCTAAAGAGGTATTAACCTTTAGATAATATAAGGGCTAGGTCTATAGTCTCTACTACTATAAGCGCCTCTAGAATACCTAGCTAGGTAAGTTAGCTATAGGCAGTACTGTCTCTACAAGCTATAAGAATAAGAGGTGCTAGTAGAGTAGGTTAGGTTAAATTTAGCTATCTAAAGGTAAGAAGTAGAAGAATACTCTAAGAGCTCTCTATATACATAGAGTGCCTATGCTAAGGCGCTAGGCAGAGTTATGTAACTTAGGCGGAGCCGAGTCGAGCCGAAGTACTAAGTTAGAGTCGAGTCGGACCGTTACACTAGCTCTATATAAAGATAAACTAACTCTATACGCTAAGTCTTAGCAAGACGCTTTGCCTTAAGACTAGCCTTAGACTACTAAGAATGCAAATTAGCTACTAACTAATCTAGCTTCTCTACCTCTTTCTAATTTAACACCTTATTATAAGACTAACTCTTTATAATATACTCTAAGTAATAACTAGAAGATACCTCTATAATGTAACATAGGTTATAAGAGTAGTAAGTACTATAGAGATTATTAGATATATTAATACTAGTACGTAGAATAAGGTTAGCGTAATAGTAGTAGTAAGCTATTAAAGACTTAGTACGCGCAGGCGGTATAGTAGAGATAGAAAGAAAAGAGAGAATATAATACTATAGAACTATAGGTAGTACTACTCTTATATAAGAATAGCGTAGAATAATAAAACACTATACCTAGAAATAGAATAGAGCTTTAGAATAATACTTTAGAAGAAGAGGTAGATATTATAATTATAGAATTAGAAATAGAGTTAGCTAGCTAGAATAAAGAAAATAGTAAGCTAAGCCTAGAGTTATAAGATAAGAGATTACGTATAAAGTTATAAAAATAATTAGAGTTACGTAATATAGATTAGATAGATTAGAGAGATTAGAACCTAATCTATAGATTAGAACCTAATCTAAGAGATCTATAAGAGCTAGACCTTAGTATCTAATCTAGCTAAGATAGTATATATATATAACTAGAAGAAGCTTACTTCTTATAGCTTCTTATAGTTATTACTTTATTTACTAAAATTACTATAGAGACTTGTGATTTATAGTATTATTACCTTTACCTCTTTATTACTAAAGATTCTAGCCTAAAGTATACCTCTTACCTTCTCTTATAAACGTAAGCTCTAGTCTTAGTTAAGAGAATAGCTTATAATATTATAAGCCTAGATTTACCTACTACTATAAATTAAATCTACTAGGTTTATTTAATATAATTAGATAATAGAGTTACTAACTTATATACCTTATTATTACTAATAGATTCTAGAGTTACTCTAGAAATACGCTATATATAATTAAATTAGCTCTACGCACTATAATTTCTATAATAGAGAATACTATTACTATTACTAATATTATAAAAGCTATTAAAATACTTAGTACACTATAGAATTAGCCTTACTAGAAGTTTCTTATAAAGAAAAAGGCTATATAATATAGAGTTTAGGTCTACTATAACCTAGATCTAAAAGAGATAGAACGTAAGAGAATTTAGAAGAAGCCTAAACGCCTAACGCTATTAATAATTAAGTAAGAAGCTATAAAGATAGAGAACCTTAATACTAATAAAAAGTTAGAGTACTAGAACTAGAAAGAAAGGTATAAGAAGAACCTTAAGAAGTATCTTCTTGTATAGAAAGGTCTAAGAAAAGTATTAGTATATATTACTATAATAATTAATACCTACCTTATACTATATATTATAGACAAAGATATAGCTTATAAAAGGCTTATAAGCTTAAAGAAATAGATTACTATAACTAACGCGTTATAATAAGACGTACTACTAGAATAATATAAGAAAGTCTAGAAGACCTAGAGAGATAATAAACTAGATAACTAGCTTAATAAATAGATTTAAATTACTAACTATATAGCTAAACTTAATATACTAGACGTATAGAGTATATAAGCCTAGAGAGAGCTACTTAAAGCTCTTTAACTAATTAATAAGGCGTACTCTACGCTTAGAATTACGTAGCTGTTTACCTAGCTAGAAAATTAAGCTTTTATAGTTATAGACCTTGTCGTAGAATTTAGATAGCTATAGAGAGCTACTAAACTTATTATAGCTAGCCTAGAGACGTATATAATACTAGGTATAGTAATATAATAATAGAACTAGAGCTAGAGACGTAGTAAGTTTTAAGAAGAGATACTAGAATACTTCTATAAGCGTTACTACTAGTTTAGTAGATACTCTTATATTAACTTAAAGATCTACCTAATAGGCTAGAAGCCTAACATAAAAATTTAGGCTAAGTTTAATAAGAAAAAGAAGAAAAAGAAGTAGGCTAAGAAGTTTAAATAAGCTACTAATTAGAGAACCTCTAAATAGCAAAATAAACCTACGCTAAAAGCAAGTACTACTCTACTAAGCTTTAATAATAATAAGCTAATAAGTAGTACTTCTTCTACTAACTCTATATTCTACTTCTTTAGTATAATAGCTAAGGTTTTAGAAACTTAGAAGATAGTTCTAATAGCTCTATACCTTATTAATAAGTAGATCTATAACTCTAGCTCTAATATTTATATCTATAACTTAGAGAATTAGAGCTAGAAAAAGATAGTAGAAGCTAACTTAAACGTTATTGTATACGCTAGAGAGTAAGCTATAAGAGTTAAGGCTTAGAGAGAGGTAATTCTCTAGACTAATACTCTATTAGAACTAACTCTAATACGCCTTACCTATATAGCGTTAGTAGAGAGCTTCTTTATAAACATTATAGAGCTTACGTGCTCTTAAGATATTAGAATTTACTTTAACTCTAGTAGAGACATTCTATATAAGAATAAGCCTAGTAATATAGTCTATAACTTAGAGTATAAATAAAGGTACTAGCTACTTAACGTAGATAAAAATAGCTACTCTAATCTATAGAAAATATTTACTATATTTATAATAGTATATTAACTATTAAAGAATCTATAACTAGTAATAATTACTACTAGAGCTAAGGCCTATTAACTATAGGTATACCTAAATAA
>NW_022987251.1:33078-44222 GCF_010094035.1 Trematosphaeria pertusa | reverse complement strand
ACGTAATAATTATAAAAAGCTAAGTAATAAGAATTATAGCTAGATTACCTAAGAAGCTAGCTTTAGAGCTATTTATTATAGCTATTTAGATTCTTAATACTACGCTAATTAAATTAAATAGCTAGAAAACTCTATATAAGGTAGTAATAGATTATAAACTATTAGTAGCTTATTACGCCTCTATTAGCTATTAAGCGTATATTTATAGAAAGAACCTTAAGAAAGCTAATAAACTAGAAGCACGTACTTATATTAGTTACCTACTAGAATAAGACTTCTTAAATATCTTTAGAATCTAGATACTCTTAAAGAATAAGGTTATCTAAACTTAAGATATCTTATTTATACGTAATAAGCTATACAAGAATAATAGTAGTAAATATAAAAAGTTTCTAGTAGTTAATATAAGTAATATTAAGGTGTATAATATTTCTTATAAAGAGCTTATAGTAGAGGTTAAAGATCTACTACTATAGAGCTAATTACGTCTATTTAATATAACTTTAAACGAATAGACGTTAACACTAGAGCAATATATACTAGCTAAAGAATTAGTAGAAAAAGACCTAGAAATACAAATCTAGAAGAAGTAATAATAAGCTAAGAAGTATAATAAGTCTCTAAGAGGTTACTTAATTACTCTAGCGTTATTAAGACACTCTACTCTATATAGTAAGAGCTTAAGAGGCGTATTAAGAGAGACTAACCTCTCTAAGCTAAGCTTATCTACTATTTAAGCTAAATTACTATAAAGACCTCTTAGAGCTATAGAAGACCCTAAATATATACTAGATAGGTACTAGAATAATACTCTACTACGTCGAAACCTTAATTCTAAAGACCTAAGTAATATAATATAGAGTAGACGCTATAGATACTTTCTCTTAAGGTCTAAATATATAGCTAGCGTAATTAAAGCATAAAAGAAAGCTTAAATATTTAACTTAATACTATTAATAAACTTGTATAACTACGTATTTATAGCTTTAGTAAGCTATATTAATAAACTAAGAGTTAATAGAGAGTCTATAAGGTTAAAATACTACTATAATTAGATACTATCTCTACCTAAGTATTATAAGAATATTAAAGGCTATATATTTAAAGCTAAGTTTAAAGAGGCTATATAGAAGGAGTTTAGTAACTACTTTAAGAAAGAGTGCTTTAAGAAGACATTAGTAACGCTAGCGTTAACTATAGTAGAGTGCCTTCTACTTATATAGGTATTATTATATAAATTTAATAAAGACGAATATCTACTTAAGTGTAAAGCTTATCTAGTAGTTTAAAGAGACCTCTAAATATAATAGAGCGATACCTATACTACTACCTTAGTAGCAAGAACCTTTTAAGCTCTAGTAGCTATAGTAACTACCTTTAGATTACTAATATATTAGTACGACGCTATAAACGTCTTTCTAAACGCAAAGCTTCTATAGAAGCTCTACTACTACACTCTAGAAGGTTTTACTAGTTAGTTTAGCAAGCTCTTAGAGCTGTATTAAGCTCTATATAGACTAAAGAAAGCACCTCTACTATAGTATAAGAACTTTATAGAGACTCTTAAGAAGTTAGAACTTATTAAAATAAGTATTATACTATGCCTATAGGCTAGTAACAAGCTTATAGTCTTCTTCTTTATTAATAATATTGTTATACTTATCTACCTAGATAATATAGACGTTTACGTAGAGTTTAAACGCCGCCTACTTAAAAAGTATAAGATTAGAAAGATAGGTTAACTTAATTAGTTTCTAGGTATATAAGTCGTAAGAGATATAGCGTTAACCTAGCTAATCTAGAATTTCTTTATTAATAAGGTTGCTAATAAGTTTAACCTACTTCTAAAACTAGGTGCTAAGTATCTACAATTCTCTATAAGAGAGAATAACTTCGCGAAATCTACAGAGACACCTAATAGAGAGCAAACGAAGCTTTTCTAGCAGCTAGTTAGCTTACTAGTATATATTTTCTACTTTATACGCCTAGATATATTAAGAGCTTACTTAGTGTTAGCTTAATACTTAATTAACCTAGGTTAATAATATCTTTACGCTGCTATACATGTATAGTAATACCTTATAGAGTTAAAAACTCTTATGCTTAAAGCGTTATAATACGCTATAAAGAAGAAATACTTCTAGAAGGTAGATTTTAAAGAGCCTATCTTCTATAGAGCCTTAGATGCTTTATTTAGTAATAATCTAGATACTAAAGTAAGCTCTAAAGACTATATCTTTAAGCTATATAGATTACCTATAGATTAGAAAGCTATAAAATAATAGATAGTAACTAAATTAATAACTAAGGTAGAGCTTCTAGCGCTTTTAAAGATAGCTTTAAAAATAGAGTAGTAGAACCTACTTTTCTACTACCTAAAGCTAAACCTTAATATTAAACTAAAGCTTTAGTGTAATAATTAGTAGACTATAGGTATAGTAACTAAGGCTATAGAGAAGCTTTAGATAAAGCTTAAATACGTTAATATACACTAAATATAGCTTTACTAGAAAGTTAAAAACTAAAGAATTAACGTTAAATAGATTTCTATAGGTTAAATACTAGCTAATAGACTTATAAAGATTCTATTACCTTAAAAACACGTCTACTTTATTTAATAGCTAGAGCTTAAGAATATTTCTAGTAAGTTAAAGCTTTCGCTATTCTTAGTAGAGTAGTAGAAGCTACCTAAGAACCTCTTACGCTAGTACTAGATTAGATAGTAAACCTAACCTAAGTAATATATGCCTAATTCGCTAGTATTTTAAGACCTCTAAGGTAACTATTTACTTTTATTTTACTTCTAGCTCTACTATAGAAGCGTCTACTACACTTATTTAACTATTTTCTATTAATTTTAACGTATATATATACTAGTTTTATACGTAATTCTATTATATCTTAACTAGCTACGTTTATTATAATCTATTAGATTAACTATAAAATTAATAGGCTACGTTTATTATAATAAGCCTAGTCTTAATAAAAAGCATAGTAACGTGTTAACGTCTACTTAATAATCTACTCTATAAGATTACTATAAGCTATAAGAGGCTATAGCAACTATAAAAATACCTTAAAAGCTATTAAATAAGGTGTTCTTTCTTTTTACTCTCTACTCTTAAGTTTAATTTACGCCTTTACTATTACTCTATCTCTCTTTTTACCTACGTAGAAGCTATAGAAGTTAGTAATAGAGAGGTATTATACTATTACTTAAACACTTAAATGCTTTACTATCTAAACCTAACCTCTAGATTCTATATTAGACTTTCTAATTAGAAATAGGCTTAACTTTATATATAAAGCTCTTACCTCTCTTAAGTATATACTCTTTCTACTTATTTTAAGTTCTCTATACTTTATAGAAGTAAACTAGTTTTTAAATCTTATATATATACTATTTCTTTCTTAACTACTATTACCTAAAAGTTAACGTTCGCGGCTACGGCTAGGCGGGCTAAAGGTACAATAGTATGTGCCTTCTTTAACGTTGTCAAGGCTTTCAAGCTATTTAGCGGAGCCTCTAGAGGTAAATAGAGCGACTTTACTTTTTGCTTCTAGGTTTAAGCTACCGCCTAGACGACGACGCGGTTCTTCTACTTTCTGTACTTCTTTTTAACTCTACAGAGTTCTCTTACAAGGGGGGTGGCTCTTACAGAACACCACAGCACTAAGGGGGGTATTCACAGGAGACGATTATTAATTACCTTTTTAGGTATAGTTAAAAGCCTTACCTTCTTAGACAGCTTTCCGTATACACTCTAAGCTGGGGGGGTGTGTTGCTAGATATAGTTACTACTTTACGTAACCTAGTCATGTATATATATAGCCATATTTCTCGTATTCTTAATCAATCAACTCATGTCTCAATACTCTGCAATTCATCCAATATATAAGAATCCCCCAACTCGCCTTCAGCAAAAATTCTTCCAAGGCGTCAGACCAGGAACTTCAGCTCAGACTCAACTCGACCATCATCATCAACAAACATCTTCACGGCCATCATCGCAACTACATTCAATTATACAGACATATTTACCCCAAGGGCCTCCCTTCTTATCTCATCAATCACCATGCCTACCGAAGCAGACAAGAAAGCGGCGGAGGCAGCTGCCGCCCAGAAGGCAGCCGACGAGGCCCGGAAGGCTGCCGAGCAGGCGAGAATCACCGAGAACATTCAGCACTTGACCGAAGAGCAGCGCCAGCAGATGCAGGACGCAGGGAAGAGCTCGCAAGGGAGGCGAGGGGCGGCTTAGAAATAGGTATATCCGACAAACCAACGGCAGTGATAGACCAAAGCACGCTAACCACATGCACATGAAAACAGGGCGCACAGCGGCAGCGGCGCCATCGCGCACCCTTGCGTGGCCAAGCTCTCCCACCCGCTGCAGCCATTCGGGCAGGAAGCCAGTTCAAACGCTGGTGTGGTCTGGTCGCAGCTGCATCCCCAATCTTGTGCGCCGTGGACGACGAATGGGCTGCGTGTTTCAACCCGAGTCATTCCTTGTCATTATTATCCAGGCTAGTAGACACGCAAAGGAGTAGTGTCACTCGCCAACATGAAAAGCCCTTCGCGAGGTTAGTCTATTAGTGGAAATTCACTGCATGTCATGCCTTCGTTCATTTGGCTGTGCTTGGGAGGCAGGTGCCGACAGCCCAACCCCAATCACGTACATAGGTGCTTGGGTACCTTAGTTTAGGTGGATACAGTAAACTCTCGAAGGCGCGATACAAGGTAAGCCACACACGGGTGCAAAGGAGGTCCGTGTTATATTTTCTGCTTGACCAGAATTCCCGATTTTGTATGAGAATTACTCTTATTAAAGCGATATTCACGATATAACGATACGAATTGGTCGAAAACGCCAGATCGCTAAATCGAGAGTTTACTGTAGTCATAGAAGGATTGGACGTGGCCGCGAAAGCGCTGAAAAGCAATTACGCAGAGTTGCCAGGCACGAAATTGCACGTATAAACTCCGCCCGTGAATTCGTTCGACCTCGGGAACGCGTGTCATTCGGTAGCCGTCGGCCCAACACGCAAATGGCATTTGGCCAAGTCTCATGTAGGTCGCCGCTGTCCCTCCAGATTCGTGATTCTGCCGATTTGCATTACCTACGCCGACTTCCTAGAGGTACGGTGCCACCACCCCAACCCATCCCGCTCAGAGGACTTTTTGCGTCGTCGCAACCAGACACTCTAACAACAAGGACAGACCATTTACATACTGCCCTCGTGGGATATCACAATTAACCGCCCGACGCTCCGACGATGGCTTCGACGGATACACCTCGCGACATTACTCCTCGTGTGGGCTGCGTCGATTTCGCTCTACTTCACCGGGTCGTCATCCCGCCTCTACAGAGGGCTATTTCGAAAGCGCATCTCAATACATCAAGGCGCTTGTAGATTACATCTGGTTCTCCTCCTACAGTCCTCTATTGCAACGAAATAGCCGCGAACGACGCCGATCAAGCCTGTCGAAGCGCCGTCTCAACCGCGCTTCTAGCAGCAACGAAGAGTTACAAATGTAACACAACAGCAATAGCCGCCCTACCACTAAGGATGTAATTGGCTTGCTAAGGACGTGAACTGGTCCAGCGTCATCCTTCCCTCTTTCATTTCCGCCTTCGCGGCCCTCATCCAATCAGCTTTAGCACGATACTGCTGCAAGCTAGCCATCTTCGCCGCGACAAACTCATCGACCTGCCCTTGAGGAACGGCCGCTTCTTCTACTTCCCACTGTCCGCGGTATATCTTTCTAACCTGGATTAGCGGAAAGCTGGCCCAGCCGGGGCCGTTGACCGTGAGGATCATGTGGACCCAGCAGGCGCCTGAGTCCCACGACCATTCGGCCAGCTCGACGAATTCCCTATCACTTGCCCCGTGTCCTAACTGCGCCCTCTCAGCTACTACCTCAGCTAAGGTAGCCATGTACATTTCTTTATGCTCCACCAATCTCTCCCAGAGGTCTTGCGGCTCGCCCTTATCGCAGTCCCACGACTCGTTAGTCGGACGATCCTCGAGAAGCCACCAGGGAATCGTGGCAGCCAGCTGGGCGGGTGCGGCATAAGTGAACTCAAGGTCGATAAGGCCCGCGAAGGCGGGAAAGTCGGGATCGTCTACGGGCTTAAGTATAACATTCTTCATGCTTAGATCATCGCAGACTAGCTTTGCTCTCCCTTGATTGTAGGTCGGATGGACAAAGTCGCCGAGCCGCGACCGAAGGACCGTGAATGCTCGAAATAGGGCGCTTGCCTCTGTCTCGTTCCGAGCGGCGTTCGGCTGCATCATGATTTGCTGCCAGCTCTGTTCAAGGAGGTAGGAAAGGTATTCGTAAGCTGATCCGAATCTTTGGGATCGGTGGCCTATTAAATATCACCCTTGTGTTAAACACTGCGAGGGCTAGCTAAGACAAAATTGAATATCTTACCAAGTCCGTCGATTCCTCCGAGCTGTCCCATTCCGGTCGCCTTGAAGGTCAAGGGTGGGCTCCCAGAGCCAACATTAACTCTTGCCTGGGGTTGCAGGTCCAGACTTCCGATAAAATTAAGGTCGACGCTATATAGTTTAAGCTGAACGTTGATCATTTGCCGGAACATGCCTCGGAGGAGCGTCTTGTCAACATCGGCCTTCATGATACCGATCCTGGGATCGAGGAGAAGGCTCTGCAGAGGAAGCCCTTCGACGTATTCGACCAGCATAAATGGTCCCAAGCCCAGACGGTTATCGCTAGCGGGACCCCAAGCGAGGACCTCGGGGACTGGGACGTCGGTCCTCTGGCGGATAATCGAGATTGCCGCCACTTCAGCGCCAATCTTCTCGTCGAGATGTCTGTCGCGGGTTTTCCCTGGCATCGGGAGGCGAATTATGAAGGCCTTGCCGTTGCTGAAGGTCACCTTCAGGCAGGCGTTGAAGGAGCCATTTCTCCAATAGGGATAGTTGTATTTGTTCAGTTCGACGCTGCAAGGTAGTTGTTGGGGGTGAATGCTAGATAGCCATTGGGTGAAGCTGTTGGTATTGCTCATCTTCTGAACTCGGACCTTCCAAGCATCTCTGAGAGCCTCATTGCAAGAGTCCACAATGAAATTAACGTCCATGACGTGTAGGTAGCTGGATAAACTTGGGTCTTGTGGTAGCCGGGGAATGAGAGTGAAGGGAAGATCCTGTCATTATTTATATTCTCGGAATCTTGGTTCGCTCACCGCCCTTATGGCACCCAGAAGCGATCGATGATTAGTCAGCTGCGGGCCGCACAAGGCAATCAAACCAGAGTTTGCTTAGTCATGGGAGCTCAGTCCATTTGGGGATCAATGCGAGCCTCAAGTTTTTGCGATTATCCTGTTCTTTGCGAGTCTGGTCAAGAGCCGAATGTGTAGGGGAAGTATGACCGCTTACGCACGTTATGATACGATGAGCAGAGCGATTTAATACTGTACTGGGTTTCCCCACCTGGCGCACGTCCCCACCTGACGCACGATTTTCGGATGCCTCCACCCACAACTTTTGAAGCTGCAGAGCTCTATATATATCGTAAAATCACTAGATTTTTTGGAGTAGCACTTGCAGAAGCTTGATAAATCGATTGGCAACGATAAACTACGTGCGATACCTCTGTGGGAGCCGTACCTTGCGGGTGCGCGTGGCCGCGCTCGGTGTGGGCACCACATCAACGATGGATGAAAAATCCACATCATCAACCTCAGTATCCTCAAATACATCGAGAGGTGGCGGGTCGTGATCTGGCCATCTCAGCGTGATTGTCACTGGCTAGACTAATGGGCTGGGCTTGAGAATTGGCAGACGGTAGGTCCAGGGCGCTTCCGGGACACTCTGGGCTTGTGTTTGCGGGTGACGGCGGGCTAGACGTGCGCACTTAAAAGTCTGTGACTCTGGCGGCTTGTGCACCTACACAGATGGCGATGGACTCGGATGTTGTCTCCGGCTTGTCGCCGGCAGTACTAGAGCCTCCGGTCCAACGTGGATCCGCTTCGTCCAAATCGATCATGATTTGGTCGCAGTCAACCTCGTAATCTCCAGCAGCAACGCCCGATCCTGTCCCGTCATTATTGTCCCGACAGTGCTTAGCTAGATCGTGGCTATCCGTGATGTCGGATATAGGAGTAAGATCTCTGAAAGTAGCTGGGTTCTCGAAGAGTCCTTGTTCGGAGCTAAGCGTTGTGGTGCCGGTTTGCTCACGAAAATCGCGCGGCGCTGTGGAGAGTCAGCATGTCGTTGCTAGCAGAGCCCGAATGGGATCTGACCACGTGAATGCTGCTGCCCTAATCATGGCGAATTGGATAAACCTGTGTGACCCGCGTCCCACACAGTTTATCTGCGTGCGTGGAGATGTGAGTCATACGCAATCAGATGCGAGGCGGGATGTCGACGTGTGCGGATCCTTTTCTACCCACCCAGGCGTGCCTGTTGAGAGCAGATTAAAATCAATGAGGATAGGTTCTGTAGATTCCCCATGCTTGAGTATAATGAAGCCGCCGTCGCGAAATATATCCGGTGGGGCTGAGACACGCCGTAAGCAACGTCACGCCCGTCAAAGATCTGACTGGTCCCGCAGGGACCAGTCGACACTCGATCAGTTCTGACCAATCAGAATAATCGCCTAGATGTGGTTTTAAAACGCGCCATAGTAGTGAGCACTTCTCCTTTGGTTCGGTCCTCAACCCG
Organism: Trematosphaeria pertusa; assembly: GCF_010094035.1. Taxonomy (NCBI): domain Eukaryota; kingdom Fungi; phylum Ascomycota; class Dothideomycetes; order Pleosporales; family Trematosphaeriaceae; genus Trematosphaeria; species Trematosphaeria pertusa. The sequence continues at coordinate 35,534 of NW_022987251.1, read as the reverse complement.
AATTCCTCGACCAGTTGCTGCTTGACCTGCGATGGCATGAGCGCATGAAGACTGCGTCGGAGGTGTCGCGACTCGACGTACGTTCTTCATCTGATGCTTGACGACGGGATCGATGTCGATGCGGCCAGTTTCCTGCCTGCGCACGATGCAGAGGACGTTCCAGTACGTCTGCAAGCTTCGGGACGAGTCGATGCTGCCGCGACTCTCCCGGAGGAGCCAGCGGAAGAAGCAGCCCAGGTCTAGGACCGCGAAGTCCAGAAGAGCTTAGTGCGCGTCTTCTCGGATCACACCGAAGTACCTGCTCGAGGCGTCCGTGAGCACGTCGTAGGGGGAGGATAGGGACTGGGCTAACTCACTTTTGCCACTGCTGCTTGATCATCTTTTGCAAGTACTCGCTGGAATCCCCATACTTTCGCTTGTTGACCTTGCCTTTATCGAATGCGTTGCGTTCTTGAATGTAGTACTCCGCCGAACGGTCGACGTCGTTCTCGCCGTCGTCTCTCCTGCGAGGGGCCATGGAGCAGCCCGTCGTCGGACACGTCTCGCCGCGAGAGCTGAAGGTGTGGGAGCTCGACCGGATGAGCGATTGAGAGAAGGATGGAGAGCGAGGTGCAAACAGAAGGCATGGAGCCGGCGGACACGATGCGAGAAGCCATGGTATAAATAGGACGTGCTGCTGTGCAGAAGAGCGCGCGCGTCTGAGGGTCCGAAAAAGGACCAGGCCGGTGCGCTTCGAAGCCGTCGGCGGCGCGAATCAGACAGGCCCATCCCGGAGGTACGACAGCGAAAGAGATGGTCGTCGACGAGGAGGTGATTCTCAGTTAAGCCTGCATGATCGACGCGAAGGGGCACTGCGCTCGGGCAGAGGCTCTAGATGCAGCGGCTGGAGACCGCGGAGCCAGCCCTCACAATACGGCTAGCGCGTACGGCCGCCAATCAGAGCCTGCTGCAGCCCCACAAGCCACTGCAGAGCGCCCCAGCCACAGAACATCAAAAGTTCAGAAATCAATCCTGCGCCGCCCGCAGCCAGCGCGCCGGAGTTAGCGGAGTTAGTCAAAATCCAGAAAGCCATGCCCGCAGCCAGCCAGCCAGCCAGCCAGCCAGCCCGCGCGCGCCCACCCATAATCACGCCCTGCGCCGCGCTCGCTCAGCTTTGTATCGCCGTCGCATATATTTCTGAGCGATCCTGGCGCAACAGCCAGTAAGAATACGGCGCTGGCAGGCGTTGCAGGTGTGCCTGCGGGCCTGGAGTTCTTGGAGCGAGTAACTCGCGGAGGACTTCTTTGGGCCCGGCGAATAGCACTGGACGAGCACAATCATGGGTGGGATAGACAGCAGACGAAAGCTGAGCAGCAGCGAGAGAAAGAAACAAGGCACGAACCTCTCGAAACACGAAAGCCGCGCGCAAGCGCCCAGTCTCAGCCGCAGCTCAACATCTATCCAAATCCAGAGTACTCGTCTCACGATGATATCTGTGCAGGCGCCAAAGGTTTGCATGGACCATGTGCTCCGTACCCAATGCTATTCGAGTTAATTACCTAAAGAGGCCGCCAGTCTCCTTCCGTAGCCACCGCATGCAAATCCGTAACTCTAGCCCAATGCTAGTGCTAACAAACAATGCCTCGCCCCAAACGCCAGTAGGAATGCCGCAGAGCTTAGACCTTCACAAACGAGCCAGTGTGGCGTAATGTACCCCCCTACCGCCCTCTTGAGCCTCGTCCTGCTAGTACCCTGCTCCAAATGGCGGAGCAACTTGTTGACTCGTACAGTGTCTAGCTAGCCGATGTCGTTGATGCGGGAGGGGAAGTGCGGGATAACTTGTAGCTGGGCATCGGCCGCCGTCAACGAATAGAGCGGCGTGAGGTCCTCAGCGACGTTGCCAGCGATATTGTGGCTGTTCTCGAGGCGGGCTTGGTTGTTCAGCTGGCTATGTAGGTTTTATGTTAGCCAGCACCATGTCTGCGAGGGTTCGAAAGGGTATTCTTCACGTACTGCACCTCGACACGACGGAACCCGCGGTCAAGCCGCTCCTCCATGCGGTCGAACCGCTCCTCCATGCGGTCGAACCGCTCCTCAAGGCGCCCGACCCCCTCCTCAAGGCGCCTGAGCCCCTCCTTGATGTGATCCAGTAGTTCGAATATGATCCGTAACTCAGCCATGATCCTGTTGTCGCGTTGCAGAGTTGGCAAATTCTGGCAGTTTCGAGTTCGTATCACCATGGTGAAAGTGTTGGCCGTCTCCTCGCAACCGGCTGCCATGACGGCGAACTCAGGCTGCGGACCGAGAGCAGCATTGGCACTAGCGGCGAGGTCAGGCTGCGGATCGAGAGCAGCATTGGCCATGGTTGGTGGTGCACAGAGAGGATGAGGTGGTAAGAGTTTGATGATGGTTGAAGAATTGATGATGGTTGAAGAATTGATGATGGTTGAAGAATTGATGATGGTTGAAGAATTGAT
>NW_022987251.1:29837-33068 GCF_010094035.1 Trematosphaeria pertusa | reverse complement strand
TTGATGATGGTTGAAGAATTGATGATGGTTGAAGAATTGATGATGGTTGAAGAATTGATGATGGTTGAAGAATTGATAATGGTTGAAGAATTGATGATGGTTGAAGAATTAGTAATAAATAAAGAATTATTCGACTCGCGGGCTAAAACGCTTGGCGGCGTTGCCCCGCCGACTAGTGCGACCCGGTTAAGACGAGTAAGAGGTTCTTAATTACGAGAAAGACGCTTAACGTACTTTATAAGCGAACAGTCTATATAAGTAAATACTCTATAAGCGCGAATAAAGAATTACTATAAATAGAGGTAGAGTATACTTATAAATCTTATTTTAAATCTTTTTTAGAATATTAAGAAACCTAGATTTTAGTTTAAATTTAGATAGTATCTTATTATAGCTAGAGTAGAACTATTACTAGTTATATATATCTATATAAAGAAATAGATATTTATATTAATACTTATATATAAGCTTTACTATATATTAGACCTTAAGAGAGTAATTACGTTCTAGAAGGTATTATAGCTAAGTATAGTATTTCTAAATCTCTAGAAGTATTTAGCTAAAGTAGTATATATATATATTAAAATAGAAGTTCTAAATAGCTAATATATTATAATAATAAGATTTTTTAGTAACTCTCTTAATTAGAAATACTAAAATATATATAGGCCTAGAGCTTAGCTATTAACTTTTACTTTATATAAGAGCTAGATTTATAGTCTCTACTACTATAAGCGTCTCTAAATACCTAGCTAGATAAGTTAGCTATAGATAGTACTATCTCTATAAGCTATAAGAATAAGAGATACTAGTAGAGTAGGTTAGGTTAAATTTAGCTATCTAAAGGTAAAAAGTTAAAAAAAGGCTCTAAGAGGCTCTATATATAGAGGTGCTAAGCGCTAAGACGCTAGGTTAGATTACGTAATAAGATTACGTAACCTAAGGTAAATCTCTAAACTAGACTATTATATTACCCCCTCTTATAGAGAGAGCTTATCTCTAAGCTCTAAAATACGCCTTCTAGGTCTTTCTTCTTCTAAAACTTCTACGTTATACTCTTAACTATCTCTTTTAGCTTATAGTAAGTATATTTATATTAGTTTTAAACTAGAAGCGCTTTTATAGCTACTATCTTCTCTCTAGAAAAAAAGAGGCTTATTTTCGCATTAGTAGAGTAGCTTTCTTACTAGCTCTCTTCTTAAACTATGCTATAAGCTTAGTAGAGTCTTAAATTACTTAGTAGTATCTTTACGTTACTCTTACGTCTTCTACTCTTATAGGTTTTAAATTCTCTACTATCTTCTCTAGAGTCTTCTCTTTTTTATACGCTTTAATTTAAGCATCTAATTATAATAGCAGCTCTAGCTTATCTAGGTATACTATATAAAAGTCTTTTACCTTATAGAGAGTATTAATAAAGCCTATAGTATTATACTAGGTAGAGTTAGAATTATAAGTAACCTATATAGCGTAGTATTAAAGGCGATTTTAATAAAGATAGCTATCTAGAATTTTATATACAAGCTATTCTAGATTACTATCTACTTTAATAGGTAGCTACTTAGGCTCTACCTACTCTAGTAATAGCTCTAAGACTTTTTATAACTAATTAGCGTAAAAGACGTTATATATACGTATATACGTAGATAGCTAGAGCTAGAAAAAGTAACTCTTTATAGTAATAATTAGGTAAGAGCTATATATCTATTAATTAAGCTTTATACTAGGCTAATTTATTAAAAAGCTATAAGGTTTAATATAGACAAGGTTACCTACTATAAAATTAGGTTCTTAGTACTTTTTATTTACTTAAAGCGCCTGCCTAGCTTACGCTTTTGCGATATTACTTTATGCAATTTTAGTAGCTTTTTTTACGGCGTTGTATTACTTCTTAGTAAAATTCTAAGCTTTCTAGCGCGAGAGACGCTTATATAGAGTAGAGGCTTTTATTATACGCTTCTTCTAATTCTAGTAGTATACTAGCTAATATCTAAATTTAATTTTATACGCTATTAGTTCTATAGTTTTATATAGTAATATAGCTTATACCTAATTTATATAGAGTAGAAGGTCTAACTAATTATTCTAGTAGTAGTTAATAAATAGACGTAGACGCTAATTAAGATATTAATTAATAATCTCTATATTTCTATTAGTTTATAAGTAGTACGTAGTAGAGAGCTTCTACTTAATTTCTATAAGCTAGTAGAGCTTATCTATAAAGGTAGAGGTAAACTATAGGCTATAATCTAATATAATAAACCTAGAAGAACTATATATACGCTAGATATATTAGTAATATAGCTCTACTATACGTTAAGCTATAATTTTCTTATAGTAGAGTAGAGAGAAGCTCTACTTACTTAGCTAATCTATAATAACGTATACGTAGTTAAATTCTTTCTTATTAGAAAAGAAGCTTTTAGAATCTATAGAGATGTTCTACTAAGCTCTCTTAGGTATAGGTAGAGGCTTTAGAAGACCTAGCATCTTATTCTATAGAGTATAGCTCTAGTAGTAAGCCTTATATACTACTATATACGTATTAACGTCTTTTTATATACCTAGCTAGTAATATTAATCTTATAGTAACTAGATAGTTTTTCTTTATTCTAGGTAGGTAGTTATCTAAGTAGTATATATAGCACGTATTAGGTGTGTTTATAGATAGTTAATAGTAGAGACTATTAACTAATTCTAATAGATTAATAAGCTATCTTCTATTTTCTAGGTAGAGCCTAATATAGTAGCTTTTTCTTAAGCTAGCTATAGAGAGTTATCTAATTAGTTAGCTATAATAACCTAATTAATTATAGTATATAGATTCTTAGTAGAGAGTACCTCTATAAACGTATTAGTAGTAGCTATTTTTACTATACTACTAGCTAATTTCTAGATAGCTAGAACTAATAACTTACCTAATAATTACTTAATAGCTAAGAGGCTAATTTACTTCTTACTTAGAAAAGCTCTTATATAGGCGGCGTAATTCTTCTTCTTTTAGGTCTTAAGCTCTTCTTACTTTTATAATAACGCGTCTACTACTATATTAGCTAAACCTAGTTAATAGGTAAGCTTAAGGTTATAGTTAGTAATATTGTTTACCTAGTAGACCTGTCTAGTAGTAAGTTCTTACTTAGTAGTAAAATACTCTAAGGCTTAGTAGTTAGTTAACACTATAAAAGGCTCTAGATCTTATAAGCTAATTAGCTAGCTTCTCTACTTCTATAT
>NW_022987251.1:20692-28481 GCF_010094035.1 Trematosphaeria pertusa | reverse complement strand
TAAGCTTTAGCGTTAGATTAAGAGAATTATATAGAGATAAACGCGTTACGTTTATAATTAATTAATTAATTAGTATCTAGCTATATTAGTGCGCGTTACTTATAGTTAACCTAAACGTTAACTTTTTTAAGTAACTTATAACTAATTATTATATTATAGTAGCTAGTATTATAATATATAAAGTAAGTATAGATTTAGTAGCTTTCTAGTACTAAATTAGCTTTAAAGTATTTATCTATCTAGCTATTAGGTTAGCTATTATATCTAGTAAGAGGGATAAGTTTTATACGCGCTAGCTTAACGTAGAGGTTTTTTCTAAGAGTCTAAAGGTACTTTAGATATACTAGAACGTAGCTACTCGCTCTAGTATTAATTAAACCTCTAAGCTTAATTATAAAACTATTTATAGATATTTAGTAGAGTAGAGTAAACGTAGAACTACTAAATAGCTTTTTACGTAGGTTTATTACTCTAATAGATAGCTCTAGAGAGAAGACTTCTTCTAGAGCTAGGCTTTTTCTAAATTATTAGATTTGTATTCTAACGTATTATTCTTAGGTACTTATAGCTCTATAGGCTCTATAGGCTTCTTCTCTAGATTAACGTTCTTAATAGCTTTCTACGCAGTAGAAGCTCTAGAGTAATTATAGCTTAGGTAGCTAGGTTAGTAGTATTAAAAATAGATAACTAGCTTCTAGATTACTAGAGCTTTATTAGGTACTAGAAAACCTAGAAGAGCTAGAGGCGTACGTTATAGCATTAACGCGATTACGTTACGCTTTTTAGTCTTTCTAGTAGTAACGCGTACTTCTTAAAAGATAAGCTCTTAAGTAAGGTCTTAAGTAAGGTCTATATAGTAATTATAGTTATTAACGTATTAATATTAGTATATATCTAACTACGTACGTATATTTTCTAGTAGCTTCTTATAAAACTTCTCTACCTATTAATCTACTAGAAGCTAGCGCTTCTATATAAGGTAGAAGAAATTATTCTAGAAGTAGGTAAAGTTAGTAGCGCTTTAGTAATAAAGCTTTTAGAAATTATAATAAGTGTTTAGCCTCTTATATAGGTCTTTATAGCTTCTCTCTAGCTAATTAAGAATATAATTATAGAAAACTACTATACTACTATTCTTAATAGTATATAGTATTACTAATAGAGTTAAGTATATATCTTCTTTAGTTTATATATAGATATAGGTAATAATAGTTTTCTTAGTATTCTCTAGCGTATCTCTAGTATACTAATTCTAGTTTACTTAAAGTTTATTATATAAGCTATCTCTCTACTACTTAAAGGTAATACTCTTACTATCTAATAATAAGAGTAAATCTAGAAACTTAGTAGAGTACGTTAGTTAGCTCTTACGCGCTTACAACGCTAGAAGTATAGCTAGCTAGTATATAGAGAGGTAAGAACCTAAGATTAAATTCTCTAGTAGCAACGCGCTTAAATTACGTATAATTAGTATTGTAGAGAAACGCGTTACGTGTTAAGCTAGCGTAGTAGGTAGTATCTAGTCTCTAGAGTAAGTTAATTACGCTTATAGTTACTAGATTTTAGTATCTTTTTTAGCTAGAGTAGTAGCCTATATCTAATATCTTACGTATATATTATCTCTCTTAGTAAGAGCGTTAGTAGTAATCTAGTAATATATATAGATTTATTATTTATATATTTATTATATATATAATTAGCTAATTATTTTATTAATAATTTTAGCTAGCGTTTCTAGAAAGAGCTCTTAAAGCTCTTTAGTAGAGGTAGAGAGTATATATAAACCTAAGGCTAATAATAGCTCTAGTATAACTAAGCTCTAGCAAAGTCTTATAAGCTTCTAGTTAAAGTTATTATTCTAATTCTTATTAGTTATTGCGTTATATTACTAAATAGAGTTTTTATAATAGAAATATTAATTAGTATATTCTACTAGCAGGTTCGCTACTCTAAATTCGAGAACTATTAGAGTAAAGAGGTATTATAAAGCTAAGGTTCTACCTCTAGATTAGCTTTATAAGAGTTCTTCTATAGTATTTAGATTTATTTAGCTTTTTAATTAAGAAAGACGTAAAGAGGGGAGGTATTTAGCTACTAGCAAAGTAGCAGGTTGTTAGTTCTACTAGTAGAGTAGAGAGATTGTTAGCTCTGCTAGCAGAGTAGAGAATTATTAATTTTTTATAATTTATAAAGAGAAGAGAAGTTTTCGCACGTAGAAGTTCTATAGAAGTTCTTCTATATATAGAGCTTTTAATAGCTCTCTTTAGCTTAGTACTAGTATCTTTCTACTACTAACTAGATCTACTAGTAGTCTTATATAGTACTAAAGAGTAAGTAATTAATTAGTAACGTTAATAGATTCTTAAGGTAAGTAACTAGGCTCTTATAGCTCTAATTCTTAGTATTAGCTATTAGTAAACGCTTCTTAACGAGGCTACTTAGTTTAGCTAGATATTATACTACTATCTCTAGCTAAAGAGGTATTAACCTTTAGATAATATAAGGGCTAGGTTTGTAGTCTCTACTACTATAAGCGTTCTAGAATACCTAGCTAGGTAAGTTAGCTATAGGCAGTACTATCTCTACAAGCTGTAAGAATAGAGTGCTAGTAGAGTAGGTTAGGTTAAATTTAGCTATCTAAAGGTAAGAAGTAGAAGAATACTTTAAGAAGCTCTATATATAGAGGTACTAAGCGCTAAGACGCTAGACTAGGTTATATAATAAGATTACGTAACTCGAGGTTATATAACTCTAGGTAAATCTCTAAACTAAACTATTATAATTAGTAAACGCTTCTTATAAGACTACTTAGTTTAGTCTAATATTATACTACTATCTCTAGCTAAAAAGGTATTAACCTTTAGATAATATAAGAGCTAGCTCTATAGTCTCTACTACTATAAGTATCTCTAAATATCTAGCTAGATAAGTTAGCTATAGGTAGTACTATCTCTATAAGCTATAAGAATAAGAGGTACTAGTAGAGTAGGTTAGATTAAATTTAGCTATCTAAAGATAAGAAGTAGAAGAATACTCTAAAAGACTCTATATAAAGAGATACTAAGCGCTAAAACGCTAGACTAGGTTATATAATAAGGTTATATAACTTAAGATTATATAACCTAAGGTAAATCTCTAAACTAGACTATTATAGTACTAGAAAAACTTAGATAAAAGCTAGTCTAGAAATTCTATAGTACTATAACCTATAGCTACTAGAGAATTAAGAGAATACTTAAATAAATATAATAAGAATATATATTTCTAGGTATAAAAGCTCTAGTTATAAAGATAGTTAATAACTATCTAGAATATAATAAGAACTAGATTATAAGGTATAAGCTCTATAAACTACTCTAACTACTAGAAATACTAGAATAACTATAGAAATAGGTAATAATAGTCTTTATTATAAAGCTATCTAGATTAATAAAACTAGTAACTAGAAAAAAGTATAATACTATACTTATAATTATAAACTAATTTATAAATTACGTCTACTTCTATCTAATAAGTAAGAAACTTAAAGTAGAGAAACTTATATATAAAGTTAACTAATAGTTATTTAGCTAGTATAAAATACTAGAATAAGTTATAATAGATAAAGATAAGCTATTTATATTAAAGTTTTAGAACTTCTTACTCTAGAGAATAGGTATAAGTAACTAAATATTAATAAGCTTCTACTTTTAGATAGATAAATAGACTAAATAAATAAACTAAATACTAGAAATATACCTTAGAAACTATATTAATAAAAAGTAAAATAATTAGATTAAACTTCTACTAATAGTATAACTAGTATATAATATAGTAAAATAAAATACTATTAGAATAATACTCTATTAAGCTAACTATAGCTATAAAGTAAGAATCTATAAAGTACTTATAGTAGAGACTATAGTATCTTTATAAGCTAAGTAAAGATATAAGAAAATATAAAAGGTATACGCTAGGCTATAATAAGTAGCTAAAATAATAACTCTTTAAGCTAATAAAAATAGGTTAAGAAACTAATCTTTAAGAAGAAAGATAAAGTTTTTATTCTATAAAAAAATCTACGTACTAAACGCTCTAGTAAAAAGCTTAACTACTAGAAAATAAAACTATTCTAGATTCTAGAATAACTTAAACTTATTAACTATAGGCTAGCGCTACTACTAACTATAATAATATACTCTATATTTTATAAATCTAAACTAGAACTAGTACCTAATAATATACTACTTAATAAATAGATAAAAGTAGAATCTAAGAAAAACTATAAAGTTAAATAAATACTAAATAAAAAACGTATATAAGATTAGTAGAAGTACTAGATTAGATAGAAAGAATACCTACTAGAGAATAATACCTAAAAACCTCTTAAAAATCTTAAGAACTACTCTAAGAAACTTTAGAAGTTTTACTAGTAGTAGAAGCTCTAAAATCTAGAGACTAAAAATCTAGATTCTCTAGATAACTCTAGTTAAATAACTAAAGAGAATTAACTAGAAAAAAAGAAGATTATAATAGTAAAGACTACTATACTTTATACTCTAACTATTCTAACTTTTTAATATTAGCTAAGTTCTTAGAGAGTAGAGTATTCTAATAGTAATATACTAAATCTAACTATTTCTAGAAGTAATTACTATACGTCTTTATATAATAGTCTAGTTTAGAATTTACCTTAGGTTATATAACCTCGAGTTATGTAATTCTATTACGTAACCTAGCCTAGCGCTTTAGCGCTTAGCACCTCTATATATAGAGCCTCTTAGAGTAGCCTTCTACTTCTTATCTTTAGATAGCTAAATTTAACCTAACCTATTCTGCTAGCACCTTTTATTCTTATAGCTTATAGAGATAGTACTACCTATAGCTAACTTACCTAGCTAGGTATTTAGAGACGCTTATAGTAGTAGAGACCGCGAACCTAGCTCTTACATTATTTAAAGGTTAATACCTCTTTAGCTAGAGACGGCAGTATAATATCTAGCTAAACTAAGTAGCCTTATTAAGAAGCGTTTACTAATAGCTAATACTAAGAATTAGAGCTATAAGAGCCTAGTCGCTTACTCTAAGAATCTATTAACGTTACTAATTAATTACTTACTTCTTAGCGCTATATAAGACTACTAGTAAATCTAGTTAGTAGTAGAAAGATACTAGTACTAAGCTAAAGAGAGCTATTAAAAGCTCTATATATAGAAGAACTTCTATAGAACTTCTACGCGCGAAAACTCTTCTCTTTTTTTATAAATTACAAAAAATTAATAATTCTCTACTCTGCTAGCAGAATTAACAACTCGCTACTCTGCTAGTAGCTAAATACCTCTCTTCTTCGCCTCTTTCTTAATTAAAAAGCTAAATAAATCTAAATACTATAGAAGAACTCTCGCGAAGCTAATCTAGAGGCAGAACCTTAGCTCTATAATACCTCTTTACTCTAATAGTTCTTAAATCTAGAGTAGTAAACCTGCCTATAAAATATACTAATTAATATTTCTATTATAAAAACTCTATTTAGTAACACGACGTAATAACTAATAAGAATTAGAATAATAACTTTAACTAGAAGCTTATAAGGCTCTACTAGAGCTTAGTAATACTAGAGTTATTATTAGCCTTAGGTTTATTTATACTCTCTACCTCTACTAAAGAGCTTTAAGAGCTCTTTCTAGAAACGCTAGCTAAAATTATTAATAAAATAGTTAGCTAATTATATATATAATAGGTATATAAATAATAAATCTATATATATTACTAGATTACTACTAATACTCTTACTAAGAGAGATAATATATACGTAAGATATTAGGTATAGACTACTACTCTAGCTAAAAAAGACGCTAAAATCTAGTAACTATAAGCGTAATTAATCTACTCTAGAGACTAGCCTACTATGCTAGTTTAACGCGCGACGTATTTTTCTATAACACTAATTATACGCAATTTAAGCGCGTTACTACTAGAGAATTTAATTCTAGGTTCTTATCTCTCTATATACTAGCTAGCTACACCTCTAGCGTTATAAGCGCGAAAGAGCTAATTAACACGTTCTACTAAGTTTCTAGATTTACTCTTATTATTAGATAGTAAGAGTATTACCTTTAAGTAGTAGAGAGATAGCTTATATAATAAACTTTAAGTAAACTAGAATTAGTATACTAGAGATATGCTAGAGAATACTAAGAAAACTATTATTACCTATATCTATACGTGAACTAAAGAAGACGTGTACTAGACTCTATTAGTAATACTACGTACTATTAAGAATAGTAGCGTAGTAGTTTTCTATAATTATATTCTTAATTAGCTAGAGAGAAGCTATAGAGACTTATATAAGAGGCTAAACGCTTACTATAATTTCTAAAAGCTTTATTACTAAAGCGCTACTAACTTTACCTACTTCTAGAATAATTTCTTCTACCTTATACAGAAGCGCTAGCTTCTAGTAGGCTAATAGGTAGAGAAATTTTATAAAAAGCTACTAGAAACTATACGCACGTAGTTAGATATATACTAACGTTAATATATTAATAACTATAACTACTATATAGACCTTACTTAAGACCTTACTTAAGAGCTTGCCTTTAAAGAAGTACGCGTAGTTACTAGAAAGGCTAAAAAGTATAACGTAATTATGTTAATACTATAACGCGCGCTCTTAGCTCTTCTAGGTTTTTTAGTACCTAATAAAGCTCTAGTAATCTAAAAGCTAGTTATCTATTTTTAATACTACTAACCTAGCTACCTAAGCTATAATTACTCTAGAGCTTCTACTACGTAGAAAGCTATTAAGAATATTAATCTAGAGAAGAAGTCTATAGAGCCTATAGAGCTATAAGTACCTAAGAATAACACGTTAGAATATAAATCTAATAATTTAGAAAAAGCCTAGCTCTAGAAGAAGTCTTCTTTCTAGAGCTACCTACTAGAGTAATAAATCTACGTAAAAAGCTATTTAGTAGTTCTACGTTTACTCTACTCTACTAAATATTTGTAAATAGTCTTATAATTAAGCTTAAAGGCTTAATTAATATAGAAGTAAGCAGCTACGTCTTAGTACACCTAAAGTACCTTTAAACTCTTAGAAAAAACCTCTACGTTAAGCTATTACGTATAGAACCTATCCCTTTTACTAGATATAATAGACAACCTAATAGCTAGGTAGATAAATACTTTAAAGCTAATTTAGTACTAGAAAGCTACTAAATACGTACCTACTTTATATATTATAATACTAGCTACTATAATATAATAATTAGTTATAAGCTACTTAAAGAAGTTAACGTTTAGGTTAACTATAAGTAGCGCGTACTAATATAGCTAGATACTAATTAATTAATTAATTATAAACGTAACGCGTTTATCTCTACCTAATTCTCTTAATCTACTACTAAAGCTTAAGTAGCTTACTAAGCTAATACTAATTACTATAACGCTCTAATATTAGTAGTAGAAAAGCTAAGAGTAATATAATAAGAGAAGAGAGAATTATAACGTTAGAAGCTTTAAGAAAACCTACGTAAGATAGATAGGTAGCTTAAGAATCTTAACTCGCCTACTAAGTTACCTTATAAGCTAAAAAAGCTACCTATTTCGCAAGAAACATGCTTAAAGGCTAGACTTAACGTTAATATAATTAGCGTAGCTACCTTTATAATTAACGCGCGTTAAAAAGACACTATAATTAGATATCTTAGTGTCTATAAGGTTAATTAGCTTATTACTAATAGAAAGAAAACTCTAGTTACTAATCTAGAGAAGAAACTCTACTAACTAGTTACTAAAAAGCTTCTAT
>NW_022987251.1:19023-20516 GCF_010094035.1 Trematosphaeria pertusa | reverse complement strand
CTATTTACTAAAAAGCTAGGTAGAGAATAGAGGTTCTATATTAACTATTAAAAGCTTAACGCTATTATAAAAAAAGACGTCTATTTTATTTCTCTTATTTAGAAAACGCTTATACGCCTATTACGCGCTAAGGTCTTTACTAAGTTAGACGTAAGGTAAGCTTTCTACTAGATCTAGCTAAATAAGTTAGTAGAGAACCTAATATCTTTTTATACGTAGTATAGTAACTATAAGTATTAAGTTCTACTCTTTAGTCTCTATAATAGCTCTACTACCTTTTAGTAATATATTAATAAGGTATTATATAGCTTACTAGATAATTTCTATATAGTATATATTAATAATATTCTTATTTATTTAGAGAACTTGCTTAAGTATAAAGCCTATATTATCTAGGTACTTAATTAATTATATAGAGCTAGGTTACAAGTAGATATTAAGAAATCTAAATTTACTATTAAAAGTACTAAGTTTCTAGAATTAATTATAAGTACTAATAGAATCTAGAAGAACTCTAAGAAGGTTACTACTATCTAGAATTAGCCTATACCTATAACTCTTAAGAGTCTTTAATTGTTTCTAGGTTTCTGTAATTTCTACTAAGCCTTCTTAAAGAATTACAGCTAGATTGTTCGCTCTCTTACTAAGCTACTAAAATAGAGAGCATAGCATGCCTTTAGAGAAATTAAGCTCGCGGTATTTTAGTAAGTTAAGAATCTTATACTATCTAATACTATACTAGCTTACTACTCTCTCTATTACTACACGAGAGTAGAAATAGACGCCTTAGATAGCGTAGTTACTAGAGTTCTTTTATAGCTTTAAGAAGATAGTATCTAGAGACTAGTAGCTTTCTTTAGTAAGATAATAAATATCGCCTAGATAAACTATAGTATTTATAATAAAGAAATACTAGTAGTTATTCTTAGTATCTAGAAGTAGAGAAGCTAGCTAATTAGCTTACAAGATCTAGAACCTTTTATAGTATTAACTAACTACTAAGCCTTAGAGTATTTTACTACTAAGTAAGAACTTACTACTAGACAGGTCTACTAGGCGAATAATATTACTAACTATAACCTCTAGCTTACCTATTAACTAGGTTTAGCTAATATAGCAGCGAACGCGTTATTACAAAAATAAGAAGAGCTTAAGACTTAAAAGAAAAAGAATCGCGCCGCTTATACAAGAGCTTTTCTAAGTAAGAAGTAAATTAGCCTCTTAGCTATTAAGTAATTATTAGGTAAGTTATTAGTTCTAGCTACCTAGAGATTAGCTAGCAGTACAGCGAAAATTACTACCGCTAATACGTTTATAGAAGTACTCTCTACTAAGAATCTATATACTATAATTAATTAAGTTATTATAGCTAACTAATTAGATAACTCTCTATAGCTAGCTTAAGAAAAAGCTACTATGTTAGGCTTTGCTTAGAAAATAAAAGATAGCTTATTAACCTATTAGAATTAATTAATAGTCTCTACTATTAACTA
>NW_022987251.1:0-18538 GCF_010094035.1 Trematosphaeria pertusa | reverse complement strand
AGAAATATAGAGATTATTAATTAATATCTTAATTAGCGTCTATATCTATTTATTAACTACTACTAGAATAATTAGTTAGACCTTCTACTCTATATAGACTAGATATAAGCTACGTTACTATATAAAACTATAGAACTAATAACGTATAAAATTAAGTTTAGATACTAGCTAATATACTACTAGAATTAGAAGAAGTATATAATAAAAGTCTCTACTCTACGTAAGCGTCTCTCGCGCTAGAAAGCTTAGAATTTTACTAAAGAGTAATATAACGCTATAGAAAAAGCTACTAAAATTACATAAAGTAATATCGCGAAAGCGTAAGCTAGGTAGGCGCTCTAAGTAAATAAAAAGTGCTAAAAACCTAATTTCGCGGTAGACAACCTTGTCTACGTTAAACCTTATAGCTTTTTAACAAATTAACCTAGTATAAAGCTTAATTAATAGATATATAGCTCTTACCTAATTATTACTATAAAGAGTTACTTCTTCTAGCTCTAGCTATCTACGTACATGCGTATATATAACGTCTTTTATACTAATTAGCTATAGAAAGTTTTAGAGCTATTGCTAGAGTAGGTAGAGTCTAAGTAGCTATCTATTAAAGTTAATAGTAATCTAGAATAGCCTATATATAAAATTCTAGATAGCTGTCTTTATTAAAATCGCCTTTAATACCGCGCTATATAGGTTACTTATAATTCTAACTCTATCTAGTATAATACTATAGGTTTTATTAACGCTTTCTATAAGGTAAAAGACTTTTATATAGTATACCTAGATAAGCTAGAGCTACTATTATAATTAGATACTTAGATTAAGACGTATAAAAAAGAGAAGACTCTAGAGAAGATAGTAAAGAATTTAAAACCTATAAGAGTAGAAGACATAAGAGTAACGCAAAGGCGCTACTAAGTAATTTAAGAAGAGAGCCTGCAATAAAGCCGCTCTATAGACGCGAAAACAAGCCTTCTAGCTTAAATCTCTATAAGAATAGAGTAACTAGAAGAAAGGTAGTAGCTATAAAAGCGCTTCTAGTTTAAAACTAATATAAATATACTTACTATAAGCTAAAAAAGATAGTTAAGAGTATAACGCGAGAGTTTTAGAAGAAGAAGAATCTAGAAGGCGTATTTTAGAGCTTAGAGATAAGCTCTTTCTATAAGAAAGAATAATATAATAGTCTAGTTTAGAATTTACCTTAAGTTATATAACCTTAGGTTACGTAATTCTATTACGTAACCTAGCCTAGCGTCTTAGCGCTTAGTACCTCTATATATAGAGCCTCTTAGAGTAGCCTTCTACTTCTTATCTTTAGATAGCTAAATTTAACCTAGCCTACTCTACTAGTACCTCTTATTCTTATAGCTTGTAGAGATAGTACTACCTATAGCTAACTTACCTAGCTAGGTATTTAGAAACGTTTATAGTAGTAGAGACTATAAACCTAGCTCTTACACTTTATAAACTACTGCGATTTAGTAAAACGCTCTACCTTAAAGCTAGTCTTAGACTATTAGAAACGTAGATTAGTCTCTAGATAGTTTAGCTTCTCTATCTCTTCTAAATCTAATATCTTATTATAGAACTAGTACTTTATAAAATACTCTAAATAATAACTAGAAGATACCTTTATAATATAATATAGGTTATAAGAATAGTAAATACTATAGAAATTATTAGATATATTTACGCTAGTATATAGAATATAGTTAGTATAATAATAGTAGTAAACTATTAAAAACTTAGTATATATAGAAAATATTATAGAATAGAAATAAAAAAAAAGAATATAATACTATAAAACTATAGGTAATACTACGCTTATATAAAAATAGTATAGAATAATAAAATACTACTTCTAGATAAAATATAGAGCTTTAGAATAACGCTTTAGAAAAAGAGGTAGGTATTATAATTATAGAATTAAAAATAAGGCTAGCTAACTAGAATAAAGAAATAGTAGAGCTAAGTCTAGAATTATAAAATAGAAAACTATATAAAAGTCTATATAAAAATTATAAAAGGTAATTTAGACTATATAATAAGAATTTAAAAGATTCTATAGAAGCTAGAGGCTCTAGTAGAAGCTATAGAAGCTAGGCTCTTAGTATAGAATCTAGCTAAGATAGTATATATATATATAATAGTTAAAAAGCTTACTTTTTATAGCTTTTTATAGTTATTACTAAATTACTACTATAACTTATAATTTATAATCTTATTACCTCTACCTTATTATTACTAAAGAATTCTTATTTAATATATACCTCTTACTTCTTTTTATAAAAGTAAGCCTTAGTCTTAGTTAAGAGAATAGCTTATAATACTAGTCTAGAAAAAGAAATATAGTTTATTATAAACTACTTTTAAACTATAGAGCTTAAGTATAATACTAATAAGACTATTATAATAAGTAGTATTATTCTAACTATAGTAGCTATATTAGTCTAGAATTAATAATATACTATACTCTTACTTTTTATAAACCTTTTCTCTAGAAATAAAGACTAGAGATAAAACTAATATCTACTATAGATCTAGCCTTAATATATTTTATTAAATAACTAATTTTACGCTCTATTCTATACTAAAAGACTTAATATACTTTATAAATAAACTCTCTATATAAATAAACTCTTTAAAAATACTAAGTTTTTACTAAATACTACTATCTCTATTATAAAGCTCTTTATAAACATCTAATTAACTTTAGATAAATTCTAGATATAGCTTACGCTTTAGGCTATTTAATAGAATCTAGAGCTAAGCTTATAGCACGCTATAGCTCTCTATAATATAGAGTAAAAGAAAGTTTATAGTTAATATAATAAAATTACTCTATAATATAAAAAGATATCTAATTTAATAAAGCTTACTATAAATAAAGAGTTAGTAATAGTTAAGTATATACTAGACCTAGACGTATAAGAATTTACTCTCTAGCTTACTACTATTTAAAATATAGCTAATAAGCTACTTACTAAGTAAAAGAAAAAGATTATAAGTAAGAACTAGCTAAACTACTTTATTATATACTATTCTAAGCTTAAAATATAGCTTAATTATAAGTATAACTATTAGAGAGTAAAGTAAGAAGATTCTATAATTATTTAGACTTAGTTTAACCTAGTAGGTAATATAAAGGCAAAGTATAGTATTACTAATAAAGATATATATAATTTTAATAAATCTAGCTTTATAATAGAAATAATATTATCTTAGATAGTAGTTACTAGCTCTAAAAGATAATTATAACTAAAGAGCTTTTAACTAGATAATTATAAGTAGATTTTAGTAATTATAATAGTAAGAGTAGTAGATAATATATAGATTCTACTATTTCTTATTATTATAAGTAAGAACTACCTCTTAGTATAGTATAAGAGTAGCTAGCTACTACGTAACTAGGTTATAGCTATCTCTAAAAGTAGCTAGATAATAAATAAGATTAGTATTATATAGTTAAAGTACTTTAACGTATATACTAAGAATTACGTTATAGATATATATTATCTACTAATTTTAGATAGCTATAAAAGCTATAGCTTAGTTAAATTCTAGTAGTACTATAAAAAGAATAAAATTATAGCTTTTTATATACTAGTATATTTATTATATCTTTTATAGCTACTTAATATTAGCTACTTCTTACTATTAAAAGTAGTATATAGCTACTAAGTTAAGATTCTAATATATAGCTATATTAACTACGTTATAAAAACTAAGTTTCTATCTACGTTTTATATAGCTTTTTACGCGTTAATTATAAATAATAATATTAGAGTAGAATTTAGAGGCGCTAGCTTAGTTCTATTTAATCTAGATTTAGTAGTATTAAAGCTTAAAGTTTAATTATATACGCTAATACTCTCTACTAATAATACTACTACCTAGAAGTATAAAATACCTAGTAATCTTATTAAAGTAAGGTTCTAATTAACTCTAATTTAATTAAAGATTATATAGCACTTTAATTTATTACTAACTTATATTATTAAGTTACTTAATTAGCTTAAAAAAGGTAATAAGTTAATAGCGTATTAGCTAGTACTTATAGAGTCTAAAGTCGCCTAGCTTTAAGTAGCTAACGTATAGAAAAAAAAGCGTAATTTACGTAAAAAAAAGTAGATTTAAGAAGAGAATACTCTTATAATTAAAGCTAGCTTATAGCTAGTTACTTAAAGAGAGATTATAAATTAGAATAAGAGTAAGAAGTAGCGTAAAGAGATAGTAGCACGTAATAGCTAGCTAGTTTAGTAATACTATAAACGCTATAGTAAGCTAGAGTATAACACGTAAATATACTAGATAGTTAAAGATAATATAGATAAGTTAGATAGCTTATCTAGATTTATCTTAAGTAGCTTAAAGTTAGAGTAATCTAACTAAGATATTAGCTTTTTAGTAGAGGCTTAGTATTTTTAGATAGTTTAATAATATAGATAGTTTAATAATATAGATAGTTTAATAATAAAGTACGTTATAAGTATTATATTCTACTTTTTAGCCTTTATAATAGCTCTACTACTATTTAGTAATATATTAATAAGATATTATATAAGTTACTAGATAATTTCTATATAGTATATATTAATAATATTTCTATCTACTTAGAGAATTCTCTAGAGTATAAAGCTTACATTACTAAGATACTTAACTAACTATATAAGGCTAGGTTATAAGTAGATATTAAGAAGTTAGAATTTACTATTAAGAGTACTAAGTTTCTAGAATTAATTATAAGTACTAATAGAATCTAAAAGAACTCTAAAAAGGTTACTACTATTTAGAATTAGCCTATACTAAGAACTCTTAAGAGCCTTTAATTATTTCTAGATTTTTATAATTTCTATTAAGCCTTTCTAAGAAATTATAGTAGAATTATTTACTTACTTACTAAGCTACTAAAATAGAGAGTATAGTATACCTTTAGTAAAACTAAGCTTATAGTATTTTAGTATATTAAGAATCTTATACTAGCTAATAATATTCTAGCTTACTACTCTCTCTATTAATAAATAAAAGTTAAGATAAATATATTAGATAGTATAGTTACTAGAGTTCTTTTATAGCTTTAAGAGAATAGTATCTAAAAACCTATAGCTTTCTTTAGTAAGATAATAAATACTATCTAGATAAATTATAGTATTTATAATAAAGAAATACTAGTAGTTATTCTTAGTATATAGAAATAGAAAAGCTAGCTAATTAGTCTATAAGATCTAGAACTATTTATAGTATTAACTAACTATTAAGCTCTAGAGTACTTTATAACTAAGTAAGAACTTACTATAAGATAGGTTTACTAGGCTAATAATATTACTAACTATAATCTTAAGCTTATCTATTAATCTAAATTAGCTAATATAGTAGCTAACGCGTTATTAAGAAAGTAGAAAGAACTTAAGATTTAAAAGAAAAAGAATTATACTACTTATATAAGGGCTTTTCTAAGTAAGAAATAAATTAGTCTCTCTACTATTAAGTAAATTTTAGGTAAGCTAGCTACTCTAGCTACTAAGAGGCTAGCGAGTAGCGTTATAAAAATTACGTCTACTAATATCTTTATAGAAGTACCTTTTATAGAGAATCTCTATACTATAATTAACTAGATTCTTACTACTAATTAATTAGATAAATTTCTATAGCTAGCTTAAGAAAAAGCTACTATATTAGGCTCTATCTAGAAAATAGAAGCTAGCTTACTAATATATTAGAATTAATTAATAGTTTCTACTATTAACTATCTATAAGTATATTTAATACGCGCTATATATACTACTTAGATAACTACCTATTTAGAGCGCTAGAAGACTATCTAGTTATTATAAGATTAATATTACTAGCTAGATATATAAGAAGATATTAATATATATATAATAGTATATAAAGCTTACTACTAGAGCTATACTCTACGTAATAAAACGCTAGATCTTCTAAAGTCTCTATCTATCTCTAAGAGAGTATAGTAGAACGTTTCTATAGATTTTAAGAGCTTTCTTTCTAATAAGAAAGAATTTAATTATATATACGTTATTATAAATTAGCTAAGTAAGTAGAGTTTCTCTCTACTCTACTATAAGAAAATTATAGCGTAATATATAGTAAAGCTATATTATTAATATATCTAGTATATATATAGTTCTTCTAGATTTATTATATTAAATTATAGCTTATAGTTTACTTCTATCTTTATAGATAAGCTTTATTAGCTTATAGAAATTAAGTAGAAGCTCTCTACTATATACTACTTATAAACTAATAGAAATATAGAGATTATTAATTAATATCTTAATTAGCATCTATATTTATTTATTAACTACTACTAGAATAATTAGTTAGATCTTCTATCTTATATAGACTAGATATAAGCTATATTACTATATAAAACTATAGAACTAATAGTATATAAAATTAAATTTATATACTAGCTAATATACTACTAGAATTAAAAGAAGTATATAATAAAAGTCTCTACTTTATATAAGTATTTCTTACGCTAAAAAGCTTAGAATTTTACTAAAAAGTAATATAATACTATAAAAAAAGCTACTAAAATTATATAAAGTAATATTATAAGAGTATAAGCTAGATAGACACTTTAAGTAAATAAAAAATACTAAGAATCTAATTTTACTATAGGTAACCTTCTCTATATTAAATCTTATAGCTTTTTAATATATTAGTCTAGTATAAAGCTTAATTAATAGATATATAGCTCTTATCTAATTATTACTTTAAAGAGTTACTTCTTTTAGCTCTAGCTATTTACGTATATATCTATATATAACGTCTTTTATACTAATTAGCTAAGAAAAGTCTTAAAGCTATTACTAGAGTAGATAGAGCCTAAGTAGCTATCTATTAAAGTTAATAGTAATCTAGAATAGCCTATATATAAAATTCTAGATAGCTATCTTTATTAAACTTATCTTTAATACTATACTATATAGGTTATTTATAATTCTAACTCTATCTAGTATAATACTATAGACTTTATTAACGCTCTTTATAAGGTAAAAGACTTTTATATAGTATATCTAGATAAGCTAGAGCTACTATTATAATTAGATACTTAGATTAAAATATATAAAAAAGAGAAGACTCTAGAAAAGATAGTAAAGAATTTAAAACTTATAAGAGTAGAAGATATAAGAGTAATATAAAGACGCTACTAAGTAATTTAAGACTCTACTAAGCTTATAGTATTATTTAAGAAGAGAGCCTATAATAAAGCTACTCTATAGATATAGAAATAAGTTTTCTAGTTTAAATCTCTTTAAGCCTCTTTCTCTCTAGTAGATAAGAGCTCTATAGAAAATAGAGTAACTAAGAGAAAGAAAGTAGCTATAAAAGCGCTTCTAGTTTAAAACTAATATAAATATACTTACTATAAGCTAAAAGAGATAGTTAAGAGTATAATATAAGAGTTTTAGAAGAAGAGAGATCTAGAAGATGTATTTTAGAGCTTAGAGATAAGCTCTCTCTATAAGAGAGAGTAATATAATAGTCTAGTTTAGAGATTTACCTTAGATTATATAATCTAAGGTTATATAACCTTATTATATAATCTAGTCTAGCGTCTTAGTACTTAGTACCTTTATATATAGAGTCTTTTAGAGTATTCTTTTACTTCTTATCTTTAGATAGCTAAATTTAACCTAATCTACTCTACTTATTACTCTTATTCTTATAGCTTATAGAGACTATATTATTTATAATTAACTTACCTAGCTAGGTATTCTAGAGCTTAATATATAGTAGTAAAGACTATAAAGCTAGCTTTTATATTATTTCTCTAATATATTATATATTTATTATTATAGTATATTATTTATAATAGACTATTATAGTCTATTTAGATCTTTTTAACTTTAGCTTTTTTCTTTATATATTTTTATATAAAGTACTCTTTTTTACTATATATTAGGTATAGGTCTTTCTTAAAGTATCTAGCTTTTTTTTTTTATTTCTTAGTAATTTTTAGTTTTTATAATAGTCTAGTTTAGAAATTTATTTTAGGTTATATAACCTTAGATTATATAACTTTATTATATAACCTAGTCTAGTATTTTAGTACTTAGTACCTCTATATATAGAGCTTTTTAGAGTATTCTTTTACTTCTTACTTTTAGATAGCTAAATTTAATCTAACCTACTCTACTTATTACTCTTATTCTTATAGCTTATAGAGACTATATTATCTATAATTAACTTATCTAGCTAGGTATTCTAGAGCGTATATATAGTAGTAGAAACTATAAAGCTAGCTCTTATATTATCTAAAAGTTAATACCTTTTTAGCTAGAGATAGTAGTATAATATTAGACTAAACTAAGTAGCCTTATAAGAAGTATTTACTAATAGCTATACTAAGAATTAGAGCTATAAGAGTCTAGTTACTTACTCTAAGAATTAAAGCTATAAGAGCTCTAATTACTTACTTTTCTAGCGCTATATAAGACTACTAGTAGATCTAGTAGGTAGTAGAAAAGATACTATTAGTAGTAAGCTAAAGTAAGCTATAAGAGCTTTATATATAAAAGAACTTCTATAAAACTTCTATATATAGAAACCTTACTATTTTAAAAATTAATAATTTTCTACTCTACTAGTAAAGCTAATAAATAGCTACTACGCTAGTAGTATATACTTCTACTTTTTAAATAAAAAGCTATATCTAAGTTAAACTACTTAAATACTATAAGTAAACTTTTATAAAATAACTCTAGAAGTAAAACTCTAGTTTTATAGTACTCTTTTACTTCTATAATTCTTAAATTCTAGATAGAGAACCTACTAGCTAGTTACTTAAACTAATATTATTATTATAAATTACCTATTTAATAATATAATATAATAACTAATAAGAATTAGAATATTAACTTTAAATAGAAGCTAGTATAGTTATGCTAAAGCTTAGTAATACCTAAGTTATTAGTAGTAAATAGCTTTTATATACTCTCTACCTCTAGAAAAAAGCTCTAAAAGCTTTTTCTAGAAAAGCTAAGTAAAATTATTAATAAATTAGTTAGCTAATTACTTATATGCTAAGTACTTAAATAATAGATCTATATATATTACTAGATTACTACTAACGTATTTACTAAAGAAAATACTATATATAGAGAGTATTAGAATTTATAGTAGAAAAAAGCTACTATCTTAGTAAAGATTTAATAGCTATAAGCGTAACTATAATTCTACTCTAGAAGCTAAATACTATCTACTCTATTAACTTAATATATAATATACTTTATAACTTAGATACTATATATATATTAAGCTAGTACGTTACTACTAAATAACTTAATTCTAGATTTTTATTTAACTACATATATACTTACTATACTACTAGTAACTAAATAATACTTAGAAAGCTAGAGGTTTTCTATTAAGTTCTTAGACTCTTTATTACTATCTAATAGCAAGGTTATTACCTTTAAATAATAGAGAAATAGATTATAAAATAAGCTTTAAGCTAATTATAACTAGTATATAGAAAAGATAGATAAGAATACTAAGAAAACTATTATAGTATATATATATACGTAAATAGAAGAAAATATATACTAGACTTTTTCTATAATTCTATATACTCTAAAAAATAGTAGTATATAGATTTCTTATAAATATATACTTAATTAGCTAGAGAAAAGCTATATAAATCTCTATAAAAGGCTAAATATCTATTTTAATTTCTAGAAGCTATATTACTAAAATACTACTAACTTTATATACTTCTAGATTAATTTCTTCTATCTAGCATAGAAGCGCTAGCTTTTAATAAACTAATAGATAGAAAAGCTCTATAAAAAGCTTCTAATAAACTTATGTATATAGATATATATTTATAAATATTAGTATACTAATAATTATAATTAATATATAGATCTTACTTAAAATCTTACTAGAAAGCTTATCTAAGAAGAAGCTTATATATCTAAAAAGATTAAAAAGCGTAATATACTTATTATATAGTAAGATATAAGTAAAGTAATTATAATTAGATTTATAGAATACTAGTAAAACTTTAGTTTCTAATTTAAATAAAAAAATTATCTAATTAAAATTAGTAGAATTACTTAATTTAGATAAAAAAATTATCTAATTAGAAACTCTAACTTTTTACTAAAAAGTAATTAGGTATAATTAGAATTAAGTATAATTAGATATAATTAATTAGCTAATTAGATAATAGAAATATATACTATTATATAGCTATACCTAATTAGAGCTCTATATACTCTCTCTAGCTATAGAATATTAAAAGTTTAGAAATAAATCTATATAGTATTAGTTTAGATATTAGTTATTTTAATATTTTATATAGAAAATATATACTAAAATTATTCGTCTTTTTTTTTATTACTATCTCTTTATATAATACTACTTATATCTATAATATCTAATTTCTTACTATCTCTTTATAATTATTATAATTAACCTTTCTAGTATATAGTAGATAGGTTTAAGAGTAGAAAATAGAAGAAAACGTATAGTTTTTATTATAATTCTTAACTTATCTACTACTAATAGCGTATAGATAAAGCTACGTAATCTCTATCTAGAAAGTAGTAGACGCTTTTAGATATTACTAATTTCTCTATTCTTAACTCTCTCTTTTTTTTTTTAGAGACTAAGCTCTTATACTATAGTAGAATAGACTATAGTAACTTCTACTCTATAACTCTAGAAAAATCTTTTCTTTTATAACTTTTTCTTTATACCTAGTATACTATTTATACTAGAGTCTAATACTATAACTAATATCTAGCTATCTATCTCTACTAGTAACTTACTAATATTCTCTTAGTAAGACTTATTAAGTTAGTTCTTTTTCTCTACTCTTCTCTTATTCTAGTAGAACTCTTAGTAAGACTTATCTACTTAGTTTTTACTCTTAGCGTCTTTATCTTCTTAGTAGAGTATATAGTACTAATTTCTATTAAATAATAATAAACTTATACTAGATAACTTTACTATAGCTAAGATAGAAGTAAATACTTAACTATATAATATACTAACTCTATCTTCTATTCTAGATTCTACTTATCTTAATTTTCTATAAGAACCTATAATATTTAAATAGAATAAGGCTCTAATTACTACTTTCTATAAGTATCTAAATAAGATTTAGCTTAAGATCTATAATATCTATAACTATTACTACTTTAAGCTAGGTATTTAGAAAGAAGAGTATAGAATCTACTAATATAATTAAGTAAAAAACTTAGAAAAGCCTAGCTATATACCTCTATAGAGTTTAGAAAACTATTTTAATTCTAGATCTATATCTACTACTCTCTCTACTTTTATATATATTAAAAGAATACTTATTATCTACGTCTACGTCTTTATAGAGATCTAGTAGTACTAAGATATCTAGTATAAGTATTAAAGATATATTTACTACTTTTCTATAAATATTAGTAAAGTATTTAGTAAGCTTCTACTTTTTTCTTAGAACCTTAATATTATTATTCTAAAGCTCTCTACTAGTAAGTAGAATAATCTAGATACTATTAACTAGTAATTTAAGAAAAACTATAAAGTCTATTAACCTATTATTCTTACCTAGCTTTAGTATCTAGTTAAGTACTATCTAGACTATTAAGATATTAAGATTAATAAAGACGTGCTCTAATCTCTCTCTATTAATAGTTTTATTAATAATAGTCTTTCTATAGTTAAGTATAGTAACGTAGATTCTAAAAATAGTAATAGTTTTTTTCTATTATCTTTACTTAAGCTTAATATATTAACTAATACTAATATTTAGAATACTAGTATACTACTTAGTAGTTTTATAAAAGTTTTCTAACCTACTATATCTAGCTAGATACTAGAGAATAATAGTAATAGTAATAAGAAGAATCTTTCTTCTAAGACTACTACTATTCTAGATATTATTCTAGATATAGAAGAGTTTAAAACTCTATAGTAGTAAATTTAAAAGACTACTAACTACGTCTTTTTATCTATAGAGTCTATTTATTATATACTATTATTAGAGTTTAATACTAAGAAGCTTCTCTTAAGCCTAGTATTTCTATCTCTTTTTTTTAATAAAGCTACTAAGTTTATATATCTACGTATATAAGATATTAATTTTAATAACTACGTATACTATCTAATATACTATAAGAATAGTTAATTTACCTAATATCTATAGTTTTATTTTATAATCTTTAATATACTTCTATAGTAATAAACTACTATAAAAGCTAGATTCTATATTTAGTATAACTCTAATACTAACGCTATAACTACTAAGAATATATAAGTAGTCTTTAATAAAAAAAATAGTAGATAGTATTTAGTAGATTTAGTAGTCTAGTATATATCTACTATCTATAGAATATAAATCTATTAGACTATATAAAAGAAGATACTTAAGGTAATAGTATATATTAACTTCTACCTATCTAATATATAGACTAATATCTATTTTATAGATATAATAACTATTTTATTTATTACTATTTATTATCTTTTTAGTAGATAACTAATACTAGTATAACTAATTATAGTTTAGTCTATATTTTAAAAAGTAGTATAATATAACTATAAAAAACTATATTAGAATAGTAGAAGAGTTTATTTATAATAATTCTTATATAATAGCTTTCTAGTTCTACTAATAGTTTTAGTTATTTAAAAAGTACTATCTTATTTTAAGGTTTAATATATCTAACTCTTAGAACTAGTATAAATAGTAGAATTAAAATAGTCTATATAGCTATAGTCTCTACTATTATAAGAGTACTTCTAACTCTAATATTAAGTTAGAGAATAAGACTACTCTATTTAGTATAGCTTATCTAGTCTAATACTAGAGCTATTATATTTCTACTATATACTCTAAACCTAATCTATAGTAGTTATCTAAAAAGAGCTCTATTTTTTCTTTTTCTTTTTTAGATATACGCTTTAATTTCTAGAAACTATTATCTATCTTAACCTACTACTATCTATATTAATACTAGACTAGATACTATATCTAGAAAAATAGTAAAAATAAAGATATAATCTACTAATTTAATACGCTATAGCTTCTACTATAAACTTCTACTTTTAAGAAATCTAAGTCTAAGTTTTATCTTTAGTTTCTAGCTAAGTATAATTATATCTACCTAAATGTATACTTATAAGAACTAGTTTTTAGATAGTAGACTAATACTAATATCTAAGTTTATACTAGTAGTACTAGTATTATTTAGTATATAGGTATTTATACTTCTAAGAGTAAGATATAGAGTAAGTTCTATAAGAATATAGCTATTAAGCTACTACCTTATATCTAAACTACTAATCTTTTATTCTTCTTTACTATAAAGTTAATAAATAAGTCTATTATATAGTATAACTATAGTATCTAGAAAGTTCTATATATACTATTTTAGTTTTCTTTTATCTACTATACTTAGACTATTATTTATATAGACTATTATCTAGTTAATAGTTAATCTAGAACTTTTATCTTCTAGAATAATAATTCTAGTTAGCTAGAAGGTAATAATAATAAGAGTAATAAAGTCTTCTTTTAGAGTAGTTAAAGTATTTTCTAGAAGTACTAAGAGTAACCTTCTTTCTATAAAGATATTTTCTACTTAAACTTTCTTCTATACTATAACTATATTAAGTATAAACTTTACTCTAGAGCTAAAGCTTAGATTTTAAATTTCTACCTATAATATTTAGTAGTAGCTAATCTAGAGTAGTTCTCTAGAGTAAAGCTTATACTTTATTACTCTTTCTATTAATCTAAGAACGTCTAGACCTTTAATAACTACTAGTTTCTATCTTTTACTTTTACCTATAGCTACTATTATAGCGTTTATATCTATACTATATAGAACTTCTATAGTAATCTAGATCTTAGTACTAATAAAAATAACTTTAATTTTAAGAATATATTACTACTAGAGAGACTATCTTTTAATAAGCTTATAAATTAATAACTAGAGTTTAAGAGAGTTTCTATAGATAAAAACTACTTAGGTAACTACTCTATAGACTACGTAAAGAACTAGTATATTAAAGAGTATATTAACTCTTTTAACCTTAATTCTACTATATATTAGGCTAATCTAAAAAGGTCTTATCTAGTTAACTAGGTAATCTAGACTAATATCTTACCTAATACTCTTTAGGCTAAATAGTAACTTTTTTATAACTTTATTATTAACTACTATATAGCGTATCTAAATAGTAACTCTCTAGTATAGTTACTAGTTAATCTTAATAGTATAGATAGAACTAGAAAGACGTATATTATTAAGACGCTCTTAACTACTTTAGATACTCTTATTACTTATACTAAGTATAATTCTCTAGTATTATAATATATACTAACTAGTATAGTAGTATATCTTATTTCTAGAAGAATACTAAACTCTATCTTCTATATCTTTTTAGTACTATATAGTAGCGTACTTAAGCTATTATCTCTAGCTACTCTTTAGTTAATCTAGTTAAGCTTAGTAAGAGTCTAATATATTATTTTTAATAAGAAGTCTATAGTTAGCCTTCTTATACTTAGCTAGATATATAGCTAATATAGTAAGGCGTTTCTAGCTTAAATCTATCTTTTATTTACTAGTATAAATATTATTCTTTAGAAGACTTTTATTAGCTTTCTTTTATAGCGCGTAGACTACTTTATAACTAATTAAAAGCTAAATCTATAGAGACTTATAGTTAGTCTCTCTATATTTAATTTATAAAAATAATTATTCTAGATATTATTATATAATAATAGAGTCTAGACTAGACTACTTTTTAGAATACTTTTAATAGACTTTAGGTTAGAGAGTATACTTAGGTTAACTAAAGTCTATTTATATAGCGCTATTAGACTACTTTTACTAAGTATAAGTATTAGAACTTTAGCTCTACTATTTACTTATATAGTACTTAAGTAGAAGTAGCTATTATTAACTATACCTTTATATAGAATATCTTATAGCTAGTTCTTATAGTCTAGACTAAGTATAATTATAAAAAACTTTAATATATATCTATAGAAAAGACTAGTAACTTATCTAGTAAGTTACCTATCTACGTTAGCGTCTAATTTATACTTCTCTATAATATTTAAATAGAGTATAGTCTTATTAATAGTACTACTTATAAGATTAATAGTATTTTATAGGCGTCTACTATATAAAACTATTAAAAGAAGGCGCTACTAGCTATTCTTATTATCTTTAACTATTATAGTAGTTCTAGCCTATATATATATACTAATAATAAGGTTATTATTTCTATCTTTTTTATTTTTTAAAAATTCTACTATAACTATACTATTAGCTTCTAGATTTAGTTTTTCTTATACTTTATATAGGCTATAACTATATATAAGTTATAAGGCCTTAGTTTTAAAAAGACTATAATTTATATAAGTAGTACTAGAAACTATATCTTTAGTTTTCTATATATAGTAGTATCTTAGGTTAAAAGTATTAAAAGTTTTATATTTAATAAGCTCTTTAGCTTCTAGCGTCTAAGGTAGAAGAAGTTAATAACTTTTAAAAATATTAAGATAGATATATAGTAGTAGAGTAGATAATAAATTTAGACTATAGATATTTAATTTAGATAGTAGTCTAGTTTAATATACTATTTAATATCTTATTAGTCTAGATTTTACTTTTATAATTTCTAATCTTCTAATATTTCTTAGTAGAATCTATTACTTTATATATAAAGTATAACTATCTTAATAGTCTAGTCTAATATACTATCTAATATCTTAGTAGTCTAGATTTAATACTTATAATTTCTAGTCTTTCTTTATATCTAGGCGTATTACTATTAGCCTTTTAATATCTTTTAGTAGAATCTATTACTCTATATATAGAAGTATAACTATTTTAACTTTTAATATTTACTCTAGTATATACTTAGTATTATTATTATTAAGTTCTTCTAGTAGAAACTCTTTAGTAATACTATATTTATAGTATTAGTAATAGTCTAATACTTAGACTAATACTAGACTTACCTATAATTAGTTAAGTAGTAATTATTAAATAGCTTTAGAAAAGATAGTACTTTATTTTTTTTTACTAGATTAATCTTACTATATATATATAGCCTCTATATTTAATATTAAAAAGTTAGAGCTATAACTACTTATTCTACGCTAGAGAATAGTATATAAAACTATAGTAGTAGTAAGTTAGAGTTTAGATTAAAGTTAAAACTATCTTTATCTTTAGGTATAAGTTTATAGAGTTAATAAAGTATTTTAACTTTATTTATATTATTAGTTTTATCTATAGTATATTTATATTCTACTTTACTACTTACTCTATTCTATTAGTTAAGAATATTACTTAATATATCTACTAGTACTTTAAAGCTAGAATAGATAAAGTTAAAGTAAGTCTATATTATATTAGTTAATATATTAGTTTTTTAGAAAGCTATATTTATACTTATATAAATAGCTTATAGTTCTATATAAAAAATATATATCTTCTAGCTAAAATTATTAAGTATAGTAAGCTTTTAACTAATTTTATTAATTATATTTCTCTATTTAGTTTAGATAATATACTAGTTACGTAGTAGTATAAACTTAGTAGTTTTCTTCTAGAATTTAGCTATTACTATAGAATTAAACTCTACGTTTTCTATTATATTTTTTATTTTAATATCTTTATTCTTATCTATAGTATTCTAGTTATTATTATTTAAAAATAGAAAAGTTTAAGTAATAGTATTAAAATTAATAGCTACTTCTAAAGAGTTAAAGTTAATATTAATATTATATATATACTATATAGGTATATAGAAAGTTTATTAAAATAGATATTTATTACTAGAATTTCTAGACTTTACTTACTAGATCTAGTACTTACTAGTAGAGAATCTATAGAATATTAGTTATATAGTTTAATATATAGACTAATATCTATAAGTACTTATTTATAATTAATAATAATATTTTTAGACTATACTTTAAGCTTTTTTATAAGCTAGTCTTTTTTAGTTTTATTATTCTTCTTATCTATTTTCTATTAAACTACTAGTATAAACTTTTTTTTCTAGAAGTCTAAGTAGTACTTATTAGTAGTATTTTTATCTAGTAGTATTTAGAATTCTTTATTTTATTTTTTTTTATATATTTATTAGTTCTTAATAGTATTATAGTTTATAGATAACTTTTTTTTTCTTTTATAATTTTTAAGATACTATATTATAATTAGTATAATAGTTTATATATTAGTATAATATTTAATAAAAGTTAAAAATTTTATTTATTTATAGATAGATAAAAGAATTTTATAAATTATACTATAAAAGTAGAGTAATAATATTATACTTATATAATTATATAATTTTTAGTATACTATTTTTACTTTAACTTTTTAATTTTTAAAAATTTTTTTTTTTCTTATACTATACTTTCTTATACTATACTTTTTTACTACTTTACTTAGTAAATTTTATATATAGAGTAATATTTTAGCTATTATAAACTAATATACTTAACTAATACTTTTTTTTACTTTTTATTCTACTATTTTATAAGTACTTAAGCTTCTTTTTACTTTTATTATAATTTTTTTATTATAACTTTTTAATTTAACTTTTTTTATTATACTTATTATTACTATTCTAATATATTTATCTATATATTAGGTTTTTATTCTATATTATTATAATATAGAAAAGCTAAGTATTAAGAAGTTTTATTTAAAGCTTTAGATATATCTTAACCTCTACTAACCTTATTAGAAAATCTAGTCTAAGTTCTCTATACTTTTTTTTATACTAGAGAGTTCTACTAGATTAGATATTTTAGCTTTATAGTCTTAAATAGAGAATTCTAATCTACTAGCTACTTTTTCTATACTATTTTCTAGTCTATATTTTCTACTATCTTCTAGTTTATATTCTCTACTATTTTCTAGTCTATATTCTCTACTATTTTCTAGTTTATATTATTTATTTACTTTTTTATCTAATTCTACTTTACTATCTAGACTTACTCTACTAGTTACTTCTACTAAGTAAGCTTTTATCTTTTTAATTAATAGTTTTACTAGGCCTACTCTATTAGCTACTATAACTTCTTTAACTATTTATTATAATCTAGCTAAATCTATACGTAAAGATATAGCTTATACTTATAATAGTTATAGTAATAGTAGCTCTTATAGTACTATTACTACTAAGATACTATAAAAAAAATCTACTTAGATAAATACTAGTTAGTTAGATATTAGTCTATATATTAGGTCTTACTAACTATTTTTAGCTCTTAGAAGTAAGAATAGAAAGACTTAGAAGATATTAAAGTAAAAGAAAATCTATAAAGCTAATATAAGTACTAGTATTTAGAAAATAATTAGCTATAATATTAATATACTTTACGCTTAAATCTATTATAAAGCTATATCTAAAAAATTTAAAATATACTATATAGTATTTAGTAGTAAGTATTTATATTATTATTTTTCTAAATTTTATATATAATTTACTAATATATTAAAGTATAGACTTTTTAAAAGATTAAGTA
>NW_022987250.1:94568-98742 GCF_010094035.1 Trematosphaeria pertusa | reverse complement strand
TAAGAAGATAGCTATAGAGAAGATTACTACTCTTTACTATAAAGTATCTATAAAGCTTAGTAGTATAGTTACTAACTAGATTAAGCTCTCTAGACCTACTAACTTTAATAAATAGGTTAAGTTACTAAATAACTATTATAGCGCGAATAAGAAATAAGAATTTAAGATATATAATAAGTTGTATAATATTAAGCTATAAAGACGTAAAGGCGTAGAGAAGATATCTACTACGCTAAGGCGCTAAAATAGCTAAGGTTACGTAGCTGCGTAGATAGGTTAGTGCTATAATAGTACTCTTTTTCTAAATAACTATACGTCTTAGATAGCTTATAAAATAATAAAAAATTTAGACTAACTAGCGTCTATAGCCTTTTTATCTATTATAGTAGGCCTAGCTTACCTAGATACTAGATATAGAACCTTAGTAACGTATTATTCTAACTCTTTAGATCTAACGCTAGTTGCTATATTATAGTATAGTTCTTCTACTTAATAAGGTACTATAGTTCTAGTTACTTATTATAGTAGTCTAATATTATATTAAACTTCTACTTCTTAGTAAGTTCTTCTATTCTATTCTCTCTTTTAAAAACTCTTCTATAGAGATAGCGTAACTCTACTTTATTAATTACCTATTAACCTAGAAGGCTTATAGAAGCGTACTAGAGATAGAGTAGTAAGTTATAGAATACTAGAAAAATTTATATATATAGTAGAAGTTCTAGTATATATAATTAGTTATAGACCTTTAGTACCTTATATAGTTCTATAAGCTTATTATCTCTCTTTTTTATAGGTCTATTTATCTTTATATTACGCGTATTAATATAGATAAGGTCTTTTATTATAAATTATAGTATGTTTTTACGTCTCTTATTTATATAGCGTTTATATTAAGTAATAGACTAGATAGCTAGTACTTTTAGCTAGAATAGAATATAGCTAAAATAATTAGCTATATTATTAGCTCTAAAAAACTTACGTTTTTATATAGCTAATAGGTTTAGTAGTACTAGTTATACTAGCTTAACTTCTAATCTTAGATAGAAGCTATAGTTTGTAAAAAATAGAGATACCTCTATAGTCTTAGATATAATATTATTTATTATAAACTCTATAAGTAGTAGCTATTAGACCTAATTATCTTAGTAGAAGTTTATAAATACCTAGAGGTATACCTTAATAGAGCTATTAACTTACTCTATTTATCTATCTATCTCTAGATAGAATAAGAATAAGTACTTAAGTATAACTTCTAAGCGAGTAGAAAGCTATATCTAGAACTAGAAGATAAACTATATACTATAATTAGAAATAACGTTATTAGAGTAGCTATAAAGTAAATAGATTTATAAAATAAATATATTAGTTAGCTCTTCTACGTTAATTCTTATTATAGAGATAAAATAGCGTATTTTTATAAGTTAGTAGACTACTATAAGAATATATTTATATTTTTAACTATATAACTTATACTTAGGTAGTAGAGTAATATAGTTAACTAATATATTAGACTATATCTAGAATAGAACTAGTAGTAGTTTTAAGAAGCTCTAGAGTAAGAGTCTAGATATCTTTATTCTTACGTATATAGCGTAGACTTATATATAAGTCTTAATATTATAGAAGATTTATAGCTACTAGTAGTTATAGTAGATAAGGTCTATAGTTTTAACCTATCTAGAGTAGCTAGTAGAGCTAGTATTATAGATATAGTATAAGATCTACGTATATAGTTTATTATTTAGTAGTATAAATATATAATCTCTATACTAAATATAGTTTTATTAGACTCTATAGTTAAATATAGAGATCTAGAGAAGTCTTTAAAGATATTTTAGCTAGCGCTTTACTAATAGATTCTCTAGTATAGTAATTATTTTCTATACTAGATCTAATATCTTATATATAGTCTATAATAGGTTATTAATTAGTTTATCTATAGCTAGTAGAATAAGTACTACTACGTCTAGTAAAGTATCTTAAAGAAGCTTTATAAGAACCTTCTTATTAAATCTTTCTAGTAGTAGTATTATCTATATCTAGATTTTAACGTAGTTATTAGTAAGATTATTCTTTATAGGTTAGTCGCCTAGTATATAACTTAATACGTCTAGTCTAACTACTTTACTTTCTAGATAATATATAATATAGAAGTTAAATTATAAGAGAAATTTAGACTAGTAAACCTATCTCTAGAAAAGTGCTTTTATTATAGTAAAGTATTTAAAATTTTTATAATCTATAATAATCTTAAATAGTTTAGTAGTCTTGTAAGGGCTAGGTTTGCGGTCTCTACTACTATAAGCGCCT
This sequence comes from Trematosphaeria pertusa, assembly GCF_010094035.1. Classification (NCBI taxonomy): domain Eukaryota; kingdom Fungi; phylum Ascomycota; class Dothideomycetes; order Pleosporales; family Trematosphaeriaceae; genus Trematosphaeria; species Trematosphaeria pertusa. The sequence goes on along the minus strand of NW_022987250.1, from coordinate 96,429 downwards.
CTAGAACACCTAGCTAGGTAAGTTAGCTACAGGCAGCACTGTCTCTACAAGCTGTAAGAATAAGAGGTGCTAGTAGAGTAGGTTAGGTTAAATTTAGCTATCTAAAGGTAAGAAGTAGAAGAATACTTCGAGAGCTCTCTATATACACAGGGTGTCTATGTTAAGGCGCTAGGTAGAGTTATATAACTTAGGCAGAGCCGAGTTAGGCTAAAGCACTAAGTTAAAGCTAAGTTAGACTGTTACATTACCCCCCCTTACAGGGAGGGCTCGTCTCTAAGCTCTAAAATACGCCTTCTAGGTCCCCCTTCTTCTAAAACTCCCGCATTATGCTCTTAACCGTCTCTTTTAGCTTATAGTAAGCGTATTCGTGTTAGTTTTAAACTAGAAGCGCTTTTATAGCTACTACCTTTCTTCTAGTTACTCTACTCTTATAGAGATTTAAGCTAGAAGGCTTGTTTTCGCGTCTGTAGGGCGGCTTTATCGTAGGCTTTCTTCTTAGCAGCGCCTTCGTGTTACCCTCGTGTCTTCTACTCTTGCAGGTTTCGAATTCTCTACTATCTTCTCTAGGGTCTTCTCTTTTTTATACGCCTTAATCTAAGCATCTAATTGTAATAGTAGCTCTAGCTTATCTAGGTATACTACGTAAAAGTCTCTTACCTTATAGAAAGCGTTAATAAAGCCTATAGTATTATACTAGGTAGAGTTAGAGTTATAAGTAACCTATACAGCGCGGTATTAAAGGCGGTTTTAATAAAGACGGCTATCTAGAATTTTCTGTATAGGCTATTCTAGGTTGCTATCTACCTTAATAGGTAGCTACTTAGGCTCTACCTGCTCTAGTAACAGCTCTAAAGCTTTCTATAGCTAATTAGCGTAAAAGACGTTATACATACGTATATACGTAGGTAGCTAGAGTTAAAAGAAGTAACTCTTTATAGTAATAATTAAGTAAGAGCTATACATCTATTAATCTAGCTTTGCACTAGGCTAATCTATTAAAAAGCTACAAGGTTTAATATAGACAAGGTCGCCTACTATAAAATTAGGTTCTTAGCACTTTTTGTTTACTTAGAGCGCCTGCCTAGCTTGCGCTTTCGCGATATTACTTTGTGTAATTTTAGTAGCTTTTTCCACAGCGTCGTATCGTTTCTTAGCAAAATTCTAAGCTTTCTAGCGTAAGAGACGCTTATATAGAGTAGAGGCTTTTATTATACGCTTCTTCTAATTCTAGTAGTATATTAGCTAGTATTTAAATTTAATTTTATACGCTATTAGTTCTATAGTTTTATACAATAACGTAGCTTATACCTAATCTATACAAGGTAGAAGGTCTAACTAATTATTCTAGTAGTAGTTAACGAATAGACGCAGACGCTAATTAAGATATTAATTAACGATTTTTGTATTTCTATTAGTTTACGAGTAGTACGCGGTAGAGAGCTTCTACTTAATTTCTATAAGCTAGCAGAGCTTATTTATAAAGGTAGAGGTAAACTATAGGCCGTAATTTAATATAATAGACCTAGAAGAACTATATATACGCTAGATATATTAGTAATACAGCTCTACTATACGTTAAGCTATAATTTTCTTATAGTAGAGTAGAGAGAAGCTCTACTTACTTAGCTAATCTATAACAACGTACACGTAGTTAAATTCTTTCTTATTAGAGAGAAAGCTCTTAAAATCTATTAAGACGTTCTACTATACTCTCTTAGAGATAAGTAGAGGCTTTAGAAGACCTAGTATCTTATTCTGTAGAGTATAGCTCTAGTAATAAGCCTTACATACTACTATATACGTATTAACGTCTTTTCTTATACCTAGCTAGTAATATTAATCTTATAGTAACTAGGTAGTT
>NW_022987250.1:79956-93698 GCF_010094035.1 Trematosphaeria pertusa | reverse complement strand
AAACCTAGAAACAATTAAAGGCTCTTAAGAGTTATAGGTATAGGCTAATTCTAAATAGTAGTAACCTTCTTAGAGTTCTTCTAGATTCTATTAGTGCTTACGATTAATTCTAGAAACTTAGTACTTTTAATAGTAAATTCGGATTTCTTAATATCTACTTGCAACCTAGCTTTATACAATTAATTAAGTACCTAGGTAATATAGGCTTTATGTTTAAGTAAATTCTCTAAATAAATAAGAATATTATTAATATATACTATATAGAAATCGTCTAGTAAGCTATATAATACCTTGTTAATATATTACTAAAAGGTAGTAGAGCTATTATAGAGGCTAAAGAGTAGAACTTAATACTTATAGTTGCTATACTACGTACAAAAAGATATTAGGTTCTCTACTAACTTATTAAGCTAGATCTAGTAGAAAGCTTACCTTACGTCTAACTTAGTAAAGACCTTAGCACGCGATAGGCGTGTAAGTATTTTCTAGATAAGAGAAATAGAATAGGCGTCTTTTTTTGTAATAGCGTTAAGCTTTTAATAGTTAACGCAGAACCTCTATTCTCTACCTAGCTTTTTAGTAAATAGGACTAGTAACGCGTATAACGTATCGCTATAGATAATAAAGCCGCGACAAAGATAGTTCTCTAGGTAATTCTATACTAACTATAGGTACTCTAGTAATATACTATAAAGAGAACTATTTGTTAAGGTATTTTCTACTATAAGCTTAATGTTATAATCTACGCCTTCTCTATATAGTAGTAGAGTATTAAAATTCTTTTTTAAGAAATAGGCTATAGTTGCGCTAGCATATTCTAGAAATAGAAGCTTTTAGGTAACTAGTTAGTAGAGTTTCTTCTCTAGATTAGTAGTAGAGGTTTCCTTTCTATTAGTAATAAGCTAATTAACCTTATAGACACTAAGGTGCCTAATTATAGTATCTTTTTAACGCGCGTTAATTATAAAAGTAGCTACGCTAATTATGTTAACGTTAAGCCTAGCCTTTAAGCATATTTTCTACAAAACAGGTAGCTTTTTTAGCTTGCAGGGTAACCTAGCAGGCAGGTTAAGATTCTTAAGCTACCTATCTATCTTGCGTAGGTTTTCTTAAAGCTTCTAGCGTTATAATTCTCTCTTCCCTTAGTATATAGCTCTTAGCTTTTCTACTACTAATATTAAGGCGTTGTAGCAATTAGTATTAGCTTAGTAAGCTACTTAAGCTTTAGTAGTAGATTAAGAGGATTATATAGAGATAAACGCGTCGCGTTTATAATTAATTAATTAATTAGTATCTAGCTATATTAGTACGCGTTGCTTGTAGTTAACCTAGATGTTAACTTCTTTAAGTAACTTGTAACTAATTATTATATTATAGCGGCTAGTATTATAACATATAAAGTAAGTATAAATTTAGTAGCTTTCTAGCACTAGATTAGCTTTAAAATACTTATCTACTTAGCTATTAGGTTGCCTATTATACCTAGCAAGAGGGATTAGTTCTATACGCGATAGCTTAACATAAAGGTTTTTTCTAAGAGTTTAAAGGTGCTTTAGGTGTACTAAGACGTAGCTGCCCGCTCTTATATTAATTAAGCCTCTAAGCTTAATTATAAGACTGTTTACAAATATTTAGTAGGGTAAAGTAAACGTAGAACTACTAAACAGCTTCTTGCGTAAGTTTATTACTCTAGTAGATAGCTCTAGAGAGAGGACTTCTTCTAAAGCTAGGCTTTTTCTAAATTATTAGATTTACATTCTAACGTGTTATTCTTAGGTACTTACAGCTCTACAAGCTCTACAGGCTTCTCCTCTAGATTAACGTTCTTAATAGCTTTCTACGCGGCAGAAGCTCTAGAGTAATTGCGGCTTAGGTAGCTAGGTTAGTAGCATTAAAAATAGGTAACTAGCTTCTAGATTACTAGAGCTTTATTAGGTGCTAAAAAATCTAGAAGAGCTAGAGGCGCGCGTTGTAGCGTTAACGCGATTACGTTACGCTTTTTAGCCTTTCTAGTAGTAATATATACTTCTCTAGAGGTAAGCTCTTAAGTAAGGTCTTAAGTAAGATCTATATAGTAGTTATAGTTATTAACGTATTAACGTTAGTATATACCTAACTACGTGCGTATAGTCTCTAGTAGCTTCTTATAAAATTTCTCTACCTATTAGTCTATTAGAAGCTAGCGCTTCTGTGCAAGATAGAAGAAATTATTCTAGAAGTAGGCGAAATTAGTAGCGCTTTAGTAATAAAGCTTTTAGAAATCGCGGTAAGCGTTTAGCCTCTTGTGTAGGTCTCTATAGCTTCTTTCTAGCTAATTAAGAATATAATTACGAGAAACTACTACGCTACTATTCTTAATTATTTATAGTATTGCTAATAGAGTCTAGTACGCGTCTTCTTTAGTTTGCGTACAGATATAGGCTATAACAGTTTTCTTAGTATTCTTTAGCATATCTCTAGTATACTAATTCTAGTTTACTTAAAGTTTATTATATAAGCTATCTCTCTACTACTTAAAGGTAATACTCTTACTATCTAATAATAAGAGTAAATCTAGAAACTTAGTAGAGCGCGTTAATTAGCTCTTCTATACTTATAACGCTAGAAGTATAGCTAGCTAGTATATAGAGAGGTAAGAACCTAGAATTAAATTCTCTAGTAGCAACGCGCTTAAATCGCGTATAATTAGTATTGTAGAGAAACGCGTCGCACGTTAAACTAGTATAGTAGGCTAGTCTCTAGAGTAAGTTAATCGCGCTTATAGTTACTAGATTTTAGCGTTCTTTTTAGCTAGAATAGTAGTCTATGTTAGATTTTTCGCATATATATTATCCCTCTTAGCTAGAGCGTTAGTAGTAATCTAGTAATATATATAGATTTATTATTTATATACCTGTTGTATATATAATTAGCTAACTAATTTATTAACAATTTTAGCTAGCGTTTCTAGAAAGAGCTCTTAAAGCTCTTTAGTAAAGGTAGAGAGTATAAATAAACCTAAGGCTAATAATAGCTCTAGTATTACTAAGCTCTAGTAGAGCCTTACGAGCTTCTAGTCGAAGTTATTGTCCTAATTCTTATTAGTTATTACGTTGTGTTGCTAAACAAGGTTTTTATAATAGAAATATTAATTAGTATATTCTACTAGCAGATTCGCTGCTCTAGATTTAAGAACTATTAGGGTAAAAGAGTATTGTAGAGCTAAGGTTCTACCTCTAAATCGGCTTCGCGAGAGTTCTTCTATAGTGTTTAGATTTGTTTAGCTTTTCGATTAAGAAAGAAGTAAAGGGGGGAGGTATTTAGCTACTAGCAGAGTAGCTAATTATTAGCTCTACTAGCAGAGTAGAGGATTGTTAATTTTTTATAATTTGTAAAGAGAGGGGGGAAGGTTTCCGCACGTAGAAGTTCTATAGAAGTTCTCCTGTATATAGAGCTCTTAATAGCTCTCTTTAGCTTAGTACTAGTATCTTTCTACTACTAACTAGATTTGCTAGTAGTCTTATATAGCGCTAGAGGTAAGTAATTAATTAGTACGTTAATAGATTCTTAGAGTAAGCGACTAGGCTCTTATAGCTCTAATTCTTAGTATTAGCTATTAGTAAACGCTTCTTAATAAGGCTACTTAGTTTAGCTAGATATTATACCGCCGTCTCTAGCTAAAGGGGTATTAACCTTTAGATAATATAAGAGCTAGGTCCGCGGTCTTTACTGCTATAAGCGCCTCTAAAACACCTAGCTAAGTAAGTTAGCTATAGGTAGCACTATCTCTATAAGCTATAAGAATAAGAGGTACTAGTAGAGTAGGTTAAGTTAAATTTAGCTATCTAAAGGTAAGAAGTAGAAGAATACTCTAAGAGCTCTCTATATACACAGGGTGCCTATGCCAAGGCGCTAGGCAGGGTTATATAACTTAGGCGGAGCCGAGTTAGGCTAAAGCACTAAGTTAGAGCCGAGTTAGACTATTACAAGTCTCTTATAACTTAGAGCGCTACTTCTCTAAGAACTTTATAATAGTAAGAAGTTCTTTATTATAGATCTTATAGTTATACTTAGTAGCGCTATACTTACTTAAGAAGTACGTAATAGAGTAGAGTACGCTAGTATTATTATACTATAAGAGTACGCTCTCTAACGCCTAGTTAGAAACGTCTATTTTAAGAATTATCTTCTTTATATAGTTATATATTACTAGTACTAAAGCTATTATAAATAATATTTTTAGAGTCTTAAAGGCTTATATATACTTATCTATTTAGATTTATAGTATATTTTTACGTAGTAGCTTATTTAGTAGTTAATATATCTTAGAGAAGTCTTAAATAAAACGTTAATAAAAGTTAGAAAAGCTAAGAAACTTCTATAGGTCTTTTAGGTATAAAGGCGTTATCTATATATAAATAGTCTAGACCTTCTCTAGATCTATATAAATCTTCTCTAGAGAGATAATAAGACTAAGATATTTTATTTTAGTAATATTAAATTTATACTTCTTAATATTAATTTAGAGGTCTATATTAATAAGCTATTAGACTACGTCTTAGACGTGTTATTAGTGTTTCTTTTTATTTATAGAGTAGATAAGAATATTATTAAGGTACGTAGTATACGTATAGTCTAGAAGATTATAAAGCATATAGTTAATATAGTTCTAGAATAAGGCTAGCGTATTATAGAGGCTAAATAGTATAACTAGTAATTTAAAGAGTCTAAATTAGAAAATAAAGGCTATTTTCTATTCGTAGCCTTCTACAATTCTTAGCTTATTAAACGCGGTAATAATATTAAGCTTAGTATACACCTTAGTATTATATAGAGTATTAAGCATTTCTCTAATTAGTAGAAGTAGGTATTAGTTCTTTATAGTTACGTTATTAAGGTCTTAATAGTCTTAATAAATATATACTCTCTTATCTAGTTTTACTACTAGAAGTAGAGGTATAGTATAATATAAATAGAATTTACGTATAAAGCCTTTATTTAGGTTATTATCTAGCTATTTTCTAATAACTTTTAATTTCTTAGTAGAGAAGAGCCTATTCTTCTAATATAGTAGCTTCTATTCTAGAATAATATTAATCTTATAGTTTTAAGCTCTTATTAGTAGTAGCTTATTAGCTTTCTAGAGAAGAAATTCTACTAGCTTATTCTATAGCTATTCTAGCAGTCTTATTCTAAGTTCTAACTTAGAAAGAGGCTTTTTATCTTCTAGAAATTTATTAATATTTGTTTACTTAAGGCTATAGAGGTAAATAGCTTATTAGTAATTATCTAAGAAATTATAGAATTAGCTAGAGAATTTATTATATAATTAGTTACTAATATATTCTAATAGAATATTAAAATACTTAGCTTTAGTAAAATTAAGAAGCGTATTATCTTTCTCTTACTTACTTTCTTAGGCTATCTTATCTAGGTTATCTTATATAACCTAAATAGCCTAAATAGCTAGCTACTTATAGAATTAGATAAAATTTATAGCCTTAGAGAGACAAATATCTTCTATTTTAAGTGCTTTGTATAGTCTATATATTAGTTCTAGAACTAGAATACTAAGCTATAGTTATAGTTCTTTTCTAATCTATACTATAGAGAGCTAGATACTTTCTACTTTTTAGGCTAGTATTTTCTTTATAGAGCACGTGTTTTTAATTATTATACTATAGTATTTAGGTATTCTACCTTTATCTACTCTAGAATTATAGGTATAATAGTATAGGCAGCCTAGTATAAGCTTAGGTAGAATTTCTAGTAGTTAGCTTTCTCTATTTATATTCTTCTTCTATATATCTTTAGGTATATCTTTATATAATAACGTAATATAGTTTAACCTAGAAGCGCTATTAGTTTTTATAGAAAGGTTTTACGTAATTAGTAGTAACTACTTAGTTTATTTACAACTTAGTAGAAAGAGTAGTTTTTTATCTAGAATAGAGACGTAGTTCTCTATAGCTAGTAGAGAATCTAGAGGTATAAGCGTAATTTAAGGTAGAGGCTATATAGAGTAGGTAGTAAAGGTTTTACTAGGCGCTTAGTATTATAGTACTATAGATACTAGTCTACTATTAGAACTATAGTACGCTATATAGTACTAGAAGATAAAAGTTATAGATATAGAGGTCTAATTAATAGCTAGATTATATTACTATAACTATAGAAGGCTAAGAATAATTAGTATATTAGTAGCTAGCTTTATAATATAGAGTATATAATACTTATAGTAGTTACTAATAGATATAGGTATAATATAGTAGTATATAAGTGTATTACTTATATATCTATCTATAAGTAGTAAGAGTCTAGAGAATAGTATAGTATATAGTAAGATATTATATTACTAAACTAGAGAGTAGTTAATAAAGCTACGGCCTAAATAGCTACTATTAATAAATCTTTACGTAGTAATAGGTAAATACGTAAGGTAGAGTAATATATAAATAAGTAGTAATTTACTATCTATAGATCTAAGCTAGAGAGAGCTCTTCTTACTAAGAACTATCTATATTTAGTAAGATTATTATTTATATATACTCTTCTTAGACCTCTAGCTATAACTATAGTTAGAGGCTAGTTGTTTTTTATACTACTATAGTTAGAAGTACTTATAGATAAAGAAATTAATTTAGTAGATATACTTATAGTACTAGAGAACAAGCTAGTAAGAGTTAAAGAGATCTTACCTTTAATATAGCTCTTACTCTTATTACTTATAGAATAGTTAAAGAATAGGTTAGTATTCTAGTCTTAGCTATAGCCGCCTTAGCTATTATAGCTACTCTAGCTAAACCTAGTATTATATTTACTATAAAAGTATCTATAGTTATTAAATAGTTATAGGTTCTATAGCTATTATATATATAATTAAGAAAATAACTAGAGCTAGCTACTCTACTTTATATTATTCTTATACTTTTTCTTATAATTAGTCTTATTATATTCTAGTTTTCTATAATAGAAATAGAGACCTCTTTACGTATATTCTTCTTATAATAGGCGTATAGCGTTTAACTATATAGTGTCTAGGTCTAAGATAGGCTAAGTCTACGTAGTTACTAGAAGTAGCGTACTTATATTTATATATAGCTACTTTAAGCGTTTCTTATAGATATTACTAATATACTTCTCTTTCTTAAGGCGTTTCTATATAGTGTTTAGTAACTTAACCTATTTATTAAAGTTAGTAGATCTAGAGAGCTTAATCTAGTTAGTAACTATACTACTAAGCTTTATAGATACTTTATAGTAAAGAGTAGTAACCTTCTCTATAGCTATCTTTTTAGCGTAGATAGACTATTTCTTAAAGTTAGATAAAAAGTTAGAAAAGAGGTGTATACCTATAACTAGATTATTAAATTTAGTATTAGCCTCTAGCGTCTTATTAGTACTAATATAGACTTAGTCTATATTTATAAATAGATCTAAGACTATAGTATAGAGCTATACGTTCTAGTTATCTAGATTATCTAGAATTATATTAAGGTTATAGTAGTAGTATTCTATAGTATTACTAGTAAGAAGATTTATAACGTATAGAAGATAGAATAGGTTTATATTAAAGAAGGCGCTATCTATAGCTAAGGCTAAATAGACTTCTATCTTCTAATTCTTATATTTCTATTATCTAGTACTTAGGTTACTCTTACTATTAAATTTTAGTAGGTTATTATAATTCTATTAGTAGAGGTTATAGAGATTAGTAGGTAGAGAGGCTTAAAGAGTAGTAGCTATAGCTTCTATAATATATATACGCTACTCTACTACGCGTAGCTATACTTAGAGAGTAGAATATTTAGTAGTAATAGTATTATAGTTAGCTTAAAGAGTCTAGAACTAGTAATTAAAGCTATTCTTAAAGTTTCTAAAGATATTATTAAGAGTATTCTTTATTACTAAGGCTTTCTAGTTAGTATTAGCTTTACTAATTATAACTAGTAGCTGCGTAGAGTGTTGCTATAGGCCTCTAGTTCGCGTAAGTACCTAGAGTATTAGAAAGTTAAAAAGGTTTATAGCTAGAGTTTCTATCTAGTTCTTCTTCTAGATATTACTTATAGTATTTTAGTTTCTAGAATTATAGAGTAAGTTTCTTTTAGTTATAATTTAGCTAGGCTATATAGTATATAGTAGAGCTAATAGTAGAATTATATAAACTATTATAGTATAAATAAGAAATAAGAATTTAAGGTATATAATAAGTTATATAATATTAAGCTATAAAGATATAAAGGCGTAGAGAAGATATCTACTACGCTAAGATACTAAGATAGCTAAAGTTACGTAGCTACGTAGATAGATTAATACTATAATAGCTAGGTCTACTATAATAGATAAAAAGGCTATAAACGCTAGTTAGTCTAAATTTTTTATTATTTTATAAGCTATCTAAGACTTATAGCTATTTAGAAGAGAAGTACTATTATAGTACTAACCTATCTACGTAGCTACGTAATCTTAGCTATCTTAGCGCCTTAGCGTAGTAGATATCTTCTCTATACCTTCGCGTCTTTATAGCTTAATATTATAACGTACTTTATAAGCGAGCTAGTTATACAAGCGAGCTAGTTACCTTCTCTTAGCAACGAAAATTAACGAAAATTAACCCGTTTTTCTTAAATAACTAAGCGAAACCTTAATATTTTTATATAAAAATTTATATATATATTCTCTATAGTATATTACACCTTATAGTAAATTTACACTAAGATATATTACGTAATTAAAAAGCTATACGTATTTAACTAACTTTTAAGAAAAAATCTAGTTTACTTCTAGTAAGTACTATTATATCTCTATAATAATATATAAAACTTATAGTATATAGTATTTATAATGTAGTAAAGGTTTCTAGAAAACTTTTATAGGGCTAGCTCTTCTAGGTATAGCGTAATAAGAGATAGAAGTTAGAAAAATTTCTTCTTTAGAGTTTTCTCTTCTAACTATATATATATTAGTTAATCTAGCTATATAAACTTATAATTTTATAAATTATAGTATACTTAAACTATATAAAGCTTATTAACTAATAATATACTAGCTTTAAGTAGTTATTTAAAAGTAAAGCCTTTTTATAGTATAGTAGAAAAGAATAGAACTATACTAAAACTATCTTAAATATATTACTTCTAAATATCTAGAAAGCTTATAATATATATAAGCTTATAATATATAGCTTTATATAGCTAGATTATTATTACAGAGCCTAAGCTGCGCACCGTACGGGGATAACTTATCTCGTGCTCTAAGATTACTATATAGAGAGAGCTAAGCTCTCTAGTTCTAATATAGTAATCTTCTTTCTTATTTTCTTACTAAACTAAGTAACCTCTACTAAGCTCTCTCTTTTCCTCTATAGTTATAAGCCTGGCGCTTTAAGAACGTAGAACAAGTTCTCCCTACGTACTTAAAGAGCTAGCTAGAGGCTACTTAGTTGCTCTAGTTACCCTTATATTGTTAAATAACACCTTCTGTTTACTTACTCTACGAGCAAGCGCTATAGGCGAAGCTCTCTCTACTAGCTCGTACTAGTTGCGCGATTGCAATACCTAGCTATACTAGTATATCTAGCTCTAGTTCTACGCAATTAGTAAAGAACTATAGACCTAGATTAATCTAGAAGCTAAAGACGCTATAAACCTAGTAGATACTATGCTAACAATCTCTACAATAGAGTTAATCGCTAGCAAAGTGCTAACCGCTACGCCCTCTAAGAGTAGTAAGCGTAGAAGCATATAGAACGTACCTGCTCTAAGTATACTATCCTTTAATACGCTGTACTAGCGAAGACTTAACAAGTATAGAGCACTCTTAAGCGACTAGGCGTTGTAGGCAACGCGCCTCTAAACCCTATAGAACTAGGTAAACGTAACTATTACTCTAGAGCTCCTTAAACTAGCTATAATAGAGCTTATGTCTTAGAAGCGTTTAACGCTATAAGCGCTTATACGCGTTCTAAAAAACAAGCTCGCGCTAACCTTAGTAAGCGTTTTAAACACAATTCGCGCAGAGTACTAAGCTTACTTAGAAAAAGTAAAGTAGAGTACCTACACACCTAAGAATTAGTACTAATAGTAGTACTTTCTATATATTAAGGCGAAGACGTATAAGCTCGCGAAAGTAGAAGGCTAGCTTACTATATAAGACTTTCTTAACGCTCTTACTCTAAAGCTTGCGCTAGAATAGGCTTAAGCTATACACTAAAAGGTTATCTAGAATAGCGTACTTAGCGCTAATAAGAAGCTTACTCTATAAGAGATTAGAAAAATCTTTACTGCGATAATCTACAAATACTCTCTACGAGCATCTAACATAAACTCTAGCATATTTATAATACTAGGCGAATAATTAGATTAACGTATAGGTTATTAGAAGAAATATATACTAGTTAATATAAGAATCTACTCCTGCTAAAAGCTATAAAGTAACCTAAGACTATATATATAGAGCTTAAACGTTTATTACACGCTTAAGGTAGTAGTAACTAGCTAAGAAGTGCTAATTAGCTAGAATAAGCGTTAGAAGATTCTCGCGTAACTTAACTTAGACAGATTTAAATCTACTAGAGGATTCCTACTAAAGAAAGGTTAGGAGCTTCTAAGCAGGTTAAATAATACTAAAGAATTAACTACCTTACTATACTCTAGGAGTATCTAAGTAGCACTAATTAATCTAACGCTTCTTAGTAAGCTAATAGAGATCTACACAACTATAGACTTTAACGCTTACCCCCTCTCTAAAAGTATAATTCTTAATAATAGAGCTACTCTACACTTAGTAAACACGCAAGAGCTACTTGTACCTAGGTTATTTAGAAAAGCTTAAGGTGTTTAATGTGTAGAAGCAGGCACCTAAGCTTTTCTAATTATAGAGACAAGTACACGCCTACTTAGAGGAGTGCTTAATAGAGTACAGAAATAGAGTATAGAGAATCTTACGCTACATAACGTTGTAGTAGTTAAGGGTTTTTACCTTAATATTATCTTAGAAGCTTGTCTATAAGAGAAAGAAGTCTAGTACCTAGAGCTAGATAGCTTCTTGCGTATAGAAATAATAGAAAAGAGCTTAGTACTTACAAAACTCTTACGTAAGTATAACCTTACGTTTCTTAAATATAAGCCTGTGTCTACTTACGCTAAGCAAACAATTAACGTAGTAACAAATTAATAATTATAGTAAGCGTACCTATAATATAACACTAAGCAAATATAGTATATAAGAGTAGGTTACCTAGAGAAATAAGTCTTATAAGTACTTATACAACGTGTATAGAACGTATAGATAAATAGAACTACGCGCTTATAGTACAAACACTACGCGACTATATACGCTACACAAGTAATCTCTTAATACCTAAGAGAGTAATTACTCTGTCTATTCTAGAGAATCGTATAGAATCTATTCGATATACTCTTAGAGTAATTAGAGAAGCTCTAGGTAATAGTTCTAAAGTGCAACTTTAGTAGAAAGATCTTTATACGCACACTTCTAGCAAAATTACTTCTAGAGATTCTACGTGTACTACAAGTGTTCGAGAGCTTTATACGTACAAAATACTAGCTTAATATAGTTAAACTATAGCAGAATAATAATACTATAACGCTCCTATAGAAGAGAAAATCGTAATATAAGCTCTAGGTAGAAGAGTAAGGTATAGAAATTAAGCTAACTCTACTATATACGCACGAGCCTAATAGTAGAGTAGAAAGAGCTAGTAAAGAAATACTTACAAAGTTAATCTTAATAAGGAGTAGTGTAAAGCTCTCTAAGAAGCTCTAGCTAGAGATTATACACGCTATAACGTAGTTATATAATATAAGCCTCTTATACGCACATAACTTACGCTCTTCTAACAAGACCCTAAATATATAGTTCTAGTAGTACTTTAGATACTATAAGCTAGCGTACGTAAGAAATGCTATAGTAGATCTACGCCTAGACTAGAGTAGTATATACGCGTATAGCTGTTACGCTTACCTACTAAACTAGAAACGCGCAGCTAGGCGTAATAAAAGAAGCTTTAAGATTACTCTAAGAGGCTATATTAGATATTTAGTAGGCTATAGAGCTTTAAATATCTTTAGAATATAGGTCTCTTAGCTTAATTAGGTAATTACTACAAGAAATATAACCTTTAATAAGACGCTCTTCTATAAAAATAGAGAGATTAAAGTAATTCTCTAAAAAGAGGTAATTAAGATTGTTTACATTCTCTACAAGTATAGTAAGATCTAAGACGTAGAAGCAGCCTTAGAGCTACTCTCTATAGAATTAGACGAGTAATAAAGTACTATTACTACTTAACAGCTAACTAAGTAAAAGCTTAGAGGTGCTAGATTATAGAACCTAGATTAGGTAGATAGCTAACTACTAGATTAGAAAATAATAATCCTAGTAGCTACGTAGGCAACAAGCATAGCTAGTAGATTACTAAGAACTTACGTAGAGTATAAGAAGCGTATAGAACTCTCTTCTCCTAAACCTATACTAGAGCTAGAGTTACTAACTAAGCATCTAGAGAGAAGCTAGAGAATAGATAATTTACGTAGTCTTTGTGCTACACGTAACGCTAGAGAAGTAGACCTATAGAAATCTAGCTCTATAGTCTAACTACTATAACAAGTAGATATAGGTGCCTCTTAACCTAAGCGCGTAGCTTCTAACGCCTTAGACAAAGTACTAGAGCTACTCTTTAAGCGCGCGTATAATAAAAAGAAATAGAGAAATTCTACGCGCGCAAGTTATAGACTATAAGAGCAAGATTCTAATAACCTAGGTAAGCTTAGAGGTAGTAAGAGTAGAGAAATATATACGCTGCTTAGTAACGTACGCGCGAATCTAGCTAATTAGAAATAGCTAGTCTTCCTCTAAATAAGCTCTCTAAGAGTATAAGCTTAATTTGTAGAGTATAGAACTTTGCACGTAGTTATAGCTATAGCGCTTCTCTTAGAAAAGAAGCTCTATATACACTAAGACGAATTACTACTACTTCTATAGAAATAGAAGAATCTGTATAACTACCTATTTAGAGAGCTTTTTAGAGACGTAGCTTATAAGAAAATCTAGACGCTAATTAAAAAGAATATGTAGAAGGTAATTAAGCGCTACTTACAGCTATAGAGACTACTCTTACTTAAGTAGGTATTCTTATATAAGTTTAATAAAGATAGCTTCTTTACTAAGTGTAAAGCTCGCATATATATTAGAGAAGATCTTTAAGCAAAGAACTTGCTTAAGGCGACCTACGCTACTACGCTTACCGCCTAATCCTTCCGCATAATAATAGTAATTGCGGCGTAGTTTAATTTAGAGGTGCGCTAGTTTAACGTTATTAGAGTCTTTCTTAACGCTTGCTAGAACAGCTAGCTAGCTATACTTTGCAAGCTTCTAGACGAGTTTATAATTACTAGAAAATATATCTAGCTTAAAAGAGCGCTATATAAGCTGCGCGACTTACTACTATTATAGTATAAGAAGTTTTCTTAAATACTAAAAGCTTAGAGACTTACGTTATCTAAGAAAGAGCTATACTTATACTTTAATAAGAAGCGTTGCGTATTTCTTCTATTCTACGTAGATAATATACTAATCGCGTACTACGCTACTAATAAGCTAGCTACGCAGGCTCTTATTAATTTAATTACTAGAACATACGAAATAGAGAACTACGGCTCTATAGAGTAGTTCTTAGGCGTATAAGTAATTAGAAATAGAGAGGCTTAGATAATTAAGCTAGTTTATAACACGTATATTAA
>NW_022987250.1:69716-78774 GCF_010094035.1 Trematosphaeria pertusa | reverse complement strand
AGCTATAAATAATTACTACGCGTATAATAATAAGGTATATAATACTTAACGTATAGCTAGGCGTAACTATACTCTAAAGAGTAACGCTAATACTAGGCGCTACTAGTAGAGAAGTTATAGTACTCCCTATTAGAGCGCTCTATAAGCGCTAACCTTATATATCTCTAGTAAGAGTGCGCTTAAAGAGCGCTAGAGACACCCCGCTAAGAAGTACTATAAGCAGCGGAAGTAGAAGTAGCAGAGGTAGAAGCGAGCGTAGCGAGAGCGGGCGCGCGGCTAAAGAGAGGCGCGTAGGCGCGGAGAGGGGCGGCGCAAGAGGCTAAGAGCGAGAGAGTTTGTAGGCGCTAGCCGCCGCTAGCAGCGTGCGTAGTAGCGGCGTAGGCGTAGGTAGCGCGCTTCTACTTGTTTAGCTATATATAGTTAGCATACAATTCTTTAGAGCTTATAATAGAGACCTAGGTTAAGCGTAAAACTAGACGCTCTTAAAAATAATACGTACGCGAGCTATAGAGAGTTTATTAGTAGAGAGAAAAAGTAAGCTTAGAGAGAGCCTATTTACCTCTATAAGTAGTAAATAGAGGGGTTACGTAAGCGTTACGTAAACGCTAAGCTTGCTAAATCTATAGTTACCGTAAGCTCGCCTATAATCTACCTTTACCTTAAGCTTAGCCTACTTACTTAGCAGGCACGCTACTTTGTAGCGTACCTAGAGAGTATGTTATAGAGCCTAAGCTACGCACTATATAGAGATAACTTATCTTATACTCTAAGATTACTATATAGAGAGAGCTAAGCTCTCTAGTTCTAATATAGTAATCTTCTTTCTTATTTCTTTACTAAACTAAGTAACCTCTACTAAGCTCTCTCTTTTTCTTTATAATTATTAATATCTATATATAGTTAGAGAAGAAAACTCTAAAAAGAAATTCTTTTAAGTTCTATCTCTTATTACACTATATCTAGAAGAGCTAGCGCTATAGAAGTTTTCTAGAAATCTTTATTACGTTATAAATACTATATACTATAAGTTTTATAGATTATTATAGAGATATAATAGTACTTACTAGAAGTAAACTAGATTTTTTCTTAAAAGTTAGTTAAATACGTATAGCTTTTTAATTATATAATATATCTTAGTATAACTTTTCTATAAGGTATAATATACTATAAAGAATATATATATAAATCTTTATAGAAAAATATTAAGGTTTCGCTTAGTTATTTAAGAAAAACAGGTTAATTTTCGTTAATTTTCTTGCTAAGAAATTCGTGGGCGGTTTGCTTATGTAGGCGATTCGCTTATAAAGTACGTTATATAGCTAGAATTAATCTTCTTAAGCTTACTAGCTATAATAGTTCGACTTAGCTTCGACTTAGTGCTTTAGCTTAACTCGGCTTCGCCTAAGTTACATAACCCTGCCTAGCGTCTTAGCGCTTAGCACCCTGTATATATAGAGCCTCTTGGAGTATCCTTTTGCTTCTCACCTTTGGATAGCTAAATTTAACCTAACCTACCCTACTAGCACCCCTTATCCTTACAGCTCGTAGAGACAGTGCTGCCTGCAGCCAACCTACCTAGCTAGGTGTTCTAGAGGCGCCTACAGTAGTAGAGACCGCGGACCTAGCCCTTACATTATCCAAAGGTTAATATCCCTTCGGCCGGAGACGGCGGCACAATATCTAGCCAAACCGAGTAGCCTTATCAAGGAGCGTTTACTAACGGCTAACACCAAGGATTAGAGCTACGAGAGCCTGGTCGCTCACCCAAGGATTGAAGCTGCGAGAGCTCCAATCGCTCACCCCCTCAGCGCTGCATAAGACCACTAGCAGATCTAGTTGGCGGCAGAAAGAAACCCCAGCACCGAGCCGAAGAGAGCTATTAAGAGCTCTGTGTACGGGAGGACTTCTACGGAACTTCTACGTACGAAAACCCCCCCCCCCCCCCCCCCCCCCCCCCCCCCTTTTCAAAAACCAACAATCCTCTGCACCGCCTGCAGAGCCGACAACCCGCTGCTCCGCCAGCAGCCGAATACCCCCCTCCCCCTTCTTTCTCGATCGAAAAGCCGAACAATCCGAACACGATGGGAGAACCCTCGCGAAGTCGATCCAGAGGCAGGACCTCGGTCCCACAGTACCCCTTCACCCCGACGGTCCTCGAATCCCGGGCAGCGAACCTGCCAGCGGGATATGCCGATCGATATTACTATCGCGAAACTCCCGTTCGGCAACACGACGCGATAACCGATGAGAATCAGGACAACGACTTCGAGCAGAAGCTCGCACGGCTACGCCAGAGTTCGGTGATACCTAAGCTATCGTCGGCTGAGCGTTCTTATACACTCCCTGCCTCCACAAAGGAACTTCAAGAGCTTTTCCTAGAAAAGCCAGGCGAAATCGTCGACGAACTGGTCAGCCAATTGTATATACGACGGGTACTCGAACAACAAATCCACATGTATCGCCAGATCGCCGCCGACGCTCTCGCTGAGGGAGATACCATATACGCGGGATATCAGGATTTGCAGCAGGAAAAGGCAACTGCCCTAGCGGAAAAAGACGCCGAAATTCGACAGCTACGAGCGCGATCGACCCGCTCTAGGGACCAGGTGCCACCTGCTCCGTCAACTCAACGCGCGACGCGTTTCACGATAACGCCAAATACGCGCGATTCGAGCGCGTTGCCGCTAGAGGACTCGATCCTAGGTCCCCGCCCCTCTGCATACCCGCCAGCCACACCCCTAGCGTCGCGAGCGCCGGAGAGCCGACCAACACGTTCCGCCAAGTTCCCAGATCCACCCTTGTTATCTGACGGCCAGGGTGTTACCTTCGAGCAGTGGAAAGACGGCTTGCACGACAAGCTTCGAGCGAACCGGGATTGGTATATCAGGGATACGCCAGACGATACCGAGGAAACCGTTGTTGCCTACATACGTACGCGAACTGAAGGATCCGCGCACCAGACTCTATCAGCAATTCTGCGTACCCTAAGGAACAGTGGCACACCGATTTCCCGCGAATATATTCTCGATCGGCTGGAGAAGTGCTATGGAGTCCCCCATCACGGTTGAACGTTTGGATTGAGGCATATGAGAAAGAGGAGACCCTGCAGGAGACAGGGGAGGATTCGAAACCCGTACGGGTAGGAGACAAGAGAGCTGCGCGAAGGCGCCGCTAAGAGCGATTCGGTAACGAGGTCGATAGCTGGGATGATCTTGGAGGCGTAATGCAGAGGTCGAGGACGAGCCCTTCCTTGTGAGGGGGGGTGATGTGACGGTCCGACTCGGCGCTGCGGCCCAACTCGGCTCCGCCCAAGTCACATGACCCTGCCTAGCGCCTTGGCGTAGGCACCCTGTATATAGAGCCTCTCGAAGCATCCTTTTGCTCCTCACCTTTGGATAGCTGAATTTGACCCAACCTACCCTGCTAGCGTCTCTATCCTTACAGCTCGTGGAGACAGTGCTGCCTGCAGCCGACTTACCCAGCTAGGTGTTCCGGGACGCTCACAGCAGTGGAGACCGCGGAGCCAGCCCTCACAGGTACGGCCGTTCACGTGACGCTATACGTTTTCGGAAGCTGAATAAGCCATCAGCCAAGAAATTTTAGCGCCGCGATCTTACAAAACACCACGCCTCTTCCCAACTGATGCTGCTCCTCGACCGGCAAACAGACATCCTTCGTTCAGTCATGACTGAAGACTGGACTCTTGCTCGCGTTCCTTTCCTGAGACCTCCCTCACAGCTTCCTGCACCGCTCCCTAGCGAAAGAGACTTTCTGGAATCGCCCACTGTGTTCCGCGACGATGTGTCCCACCATCGCATCGTCGCTGTCGGCACACACTTTATCGTTAAGCATGGACGAGGTGTCGAAGAGATCGAGGGCCAAACTCTGCTTTTCCTCGAACGATATCCGAACGCATCGTTGACGGTGCCTCGTCTCTACGCAATGTGGCGCATACCATCTTCTGGGCATCTCTGTCTCGTGATGGAGCGCATTGCAGGCGAGGACCTAGAATCTGCTTGGCCTACGCTCACGAGTGTGGAGAAGTCCGTCATCTGCGCAAAATTGAAGACTGGCATCGATCATTTACGGACAATTCCATCACCAGGCTTTTTCGGTGGCGTTGGTCTCACCAAACTTCCTTACCACTTGTTTTGGGACGCGCAAGGAAACAAAGACGTCTGCAGCCCTTTTCAGAACAACTCGGAATTCAATGCAGCGCTTGTTAATAAGTTGAGAATGATATATACGGGGAATGTCGATCATGTCAGCGCCAAGGCCAAGTTTTATGAGAAACATTTGGGTACAATGTTTGGTATACATCCCCCAGTCTTCTCACACTCGGACCTTCAACGCAAAAACATACTCATCAAGAAAAGTGGCGACTCGATGGAGGTGGCCCTGGTTGACTGGGAAGCCGCAGGCTGGTATCCGACCTTCTGGGAGTATGCGATTAAGTTCTGCACACTAGAATGGACCGACGACTGGCCTCAATACCTCGAACAGATTCTGAAACCGTATCCCCGGGAGGCTGCGGCACTGCGAATGTTGTATCAAGATCTATGGTTTTGAAACGGTGGATTTTCTATTCGATGCTACGGTTACGACTGGCAGACAAATTCACGAAGAGCAAAACGAAAAAACCTAAATTTTTAGAAATAACAACAAACCCGCCCTGAGTTTCCACCACATGATCTGTCCACCTACAGTACCAACAGTGATTGAGTAGCGCCACCACCTCTTTCGATCAGTCCTGCCAAACATATTTCTGGGTAGTATAGTCGTAGTAATAGTATTTCTGTCGAGTCTCGTCCCAAGTCCAAGCACTGGTCTGCTGCTGGGCGCTCTGAGCTTGTGTTTGGGACGTGGCTGCCGCTGTAGCTTGGACGGTGGATTGGGTTTGTGGCACTCCGTTAGGATATAGAAGTCCTGATTGCTCCAGTGCTGGGATGGCTCTCTGCAAGGTCCACTCGGTGCATTTCATGTACGGGGGTACAGTTTCACCAGGTTCGTACCGGCTCCTATCCGGCTAAATCCCAGTAATCCTGGAAGCCTCCGACGAGACGGCAGCAAGTCCATGGGCGTAGTACGAGAAAAGAACTGATCTTGCCTGCCGCTGTGGTTCATCCTCCGGTGCTTTCGTATGCCCGTATCCTACCAGCGGTCCTTCTCAACGAGTATCTCCCGACCACGACTGACGCCGGGGTGTTCCCAACGCGCAAATATGTATCCAGGCTGCCAGCAGTAGACACTACGGACTTGCGTGTCGTCGAGAGAGAGAGTGGAATAGCGGGAGTCTTGCGTGTTCGGAGTGTTCGATTAGAGGGGGTGCGCGTCGCTGCGGGTTTTGGAGCTATTGCAGTCGCTCGCGACTCCTTCAATAGGCGCGAGGAGGTCGCAAATTTGCGCCCCATCTGAGTCTTCGCGAGCTTCGTGGCTATAGTAGCCGTTGTTGCTGCTGGGACGGGTTGTGCTGCTGCCGTCGACTCTGGTTCGGCGGGTCTCCGGCGCTTAGACGGGCGAGGAGTGGCATTCGGCTCGCTTGACGAAGCTGCGCGCCTGCGTTTCTTGCTTGTGAATGTCGCTGACGCGAGACTTGGAGCCGGCGGCGGTGAAGGCGATGGGGATGGCGACGGGGTGCGGTATGCGCCTTGGAAAAGCAGGTGCGCTTCGAAATACGGCGCCAGTCGGCTCTTCGGCTTCGGGTGCTGCTGCAGCGCATTATCGAGCTGTGCGAGGAAGTCTACCGGGTGCCCTTCGATAGGGTGCATGTTCTGCGCAAATGCATTTGATGACGGTGGGGCTGGGAGGTATTGACAGGTGGTGAGGTTTGAGGGCTGCATAAGCCCGCGCTTGGCGGGCGCTCTCCCGCCGACCTGTCGCTCCGTTGTCAACTTCATGCATGTCGCTTTGTACGGACAGCTCTCCTCTAATTACGAAGCTGCAAGCTGTCTTTTGTCATAACTTGTACCTTCAGGATGTTTTCCTTTAACGCGAACCCCAAGGAATATCGCGGAAGTACCACAGAGCCCAATACGCCCGAATCCGACGCAGCAGCTCCATCCTCAAGCACATCCCAACGCGACCTTTTCGCGAGATTGATTCCAATCAATGCTTTAGCTCGCGCGGCTCTTGAGAGGGCGCGTGACAAGGGCGACGAGCACCACTGACAATTTATCGGTGAAACTGATTTCGATGGCTAGCCAACGCTATGCTTCGAGATAGCCCTCCTACCACTACCAAAATTCGGTCAGGTTGGTTGGCGCATCGGCAAAGGTTGAAACTACCACCAGATCTCTAGAAGTAAGGTCTCTGCGGCTGACCAAAATACACGCATGCATCGAGGCGTAGATCTACTCTTATTAATTCCAAAAGGAGAAGAGCCTATCTACAAAGTCGCAGGCATCTATGCGCGCTTCAACTAGGTGAAAGGCGCGGCCGGCTTCTTCTTAATCGCACAAGGAAAGAAGTGCATTATAAACGGCGTTATCTTCTCTAACAACCGAAGAACAATTCCCCTAAACAATATGATTTAGCTCGGCGAGTGTGTCTTCAGCCTAAAATATGTTGTTCGCGACCTACTAGAGGAAGAGCTATTCTATATCGAATTAAACAAGTTCATAACCACTATTCTAGGCGATTAGAATCTATTCATCCTCCTAACTCTAAAGGACACAGATGCACGCTTTGGTGACTAGACTGTGCAGCATGCCATGGCACGCGGAGCCTTTAGGACAGTGTATATGGTGACGAACGCGAGTGGAGAAGTCGCAGCCGCAAAGCAACTGTTAAAATCGAAACACAACGCATTCGACATTAACCGCGAGATCTAAATGGCTCGTTGGGTTTCCAAGCTTCGTTATGTAAGACTATTGTCGTCTCTGTATACTCCGTACTTACTTCTTTTAGAGGAGCCTTGCTATCCTATTTAATATCCGTCACAACATATGTCGCAACGAAATTAAGCTGGTAAGTGCGAATACCTATCCACCAGAAACGATTCGTCCTTATAAACTTTAAAGAGCCGTATTAGATCCCTACTCGATAAGACATAGGATCCTAAAATGCACGGTAACATAACCGACGAATACATAATCTTTATGCCCTACCTTAACGCCACCTTTAGATCTCTTATTTAGTCTAAGGTCATCGAGTTAAAACGCGAAATCTTCTTCGCTAAGCTAGTGGAAGCTGTCGCGTTTCTACACTTGGAAGGTCTCTGTTATCAGGATATTAAGCTAGAAAATATCTTAATTAGAGGATACGATCCGCCAGAGGCGCTTCTTTCTAACTTTGGCTCTGCATTAGACGAGAAAACCGTCTTCTATAATGACGGTGGGACGATTCCGTATCTCGCACCAGAGCAGCAGAAGGGTTCTAGGCACGACTAGGCTGTCGACTGTTGGGCCTGCGGTCTAGTTAGCTAGGCACTTCTTACAAGAGATTATCTAAAGACTCGAGTTTTTCTGGGGTCTCAGCTTAATAAGTATTATTCCGAATTAGATTAAAGATGTCGACACGGTTCTGCAACGGCCATGGCAATGTGTAGCAAGGAAATGCTGCACCTAGACCCACGGTCTCGCCTGTTATCTGCGTCCGCTGTCGCCCTGCTCTGTAGGTTTCGCATCCTTAACTCGGACGACTAGAATAAACTAACGCCCTTAGACCTACGCTCAAAGAAGACAAAGCTGGATCCTTGACTGTTAGTATTCTTATTAATACAGCATATGGAAATATATCTCTCTTTTACGTAAATGTCCTCTGTGTGGTTCCGAGATAGAAGAGACTAAAGCAACTAGCTAAGTTAGATCGCGAGGCGGCTGCGAGGCTAGGTTGGCATGCTTGCCAAGACTTCGCATAGCTATAGACCTAATAGCTAGTATAACGTACTCTACTATTAAAAGCTCTATACTATTAAATACTTAAAAAATACTAAGTCTCTACTAAAAAGCTACTAACGTACTTTATTAGCGAATACTCTATATTACTAAACGCTCTATAATTCCTTAGTAATAAAAATTAATAAAAATTAATAAGCTTTTCTTAAATAACTAAGTAAAACCTTAATATTTTTCTATAAAAATTTATATATATATTCTCTATAGTATATTATACCTTATACTAAAGTTATACTAAAATATATTATATAATTAAAAAGCTATAACGTACTTTATAAGTAAATACTTTATATAAGTAAATATCTTATAAATTTCTTAGTAAGAAAATTAACGAAAATTAAGTCGTTTTTCTTAAATAACTAAGTAAAACCTTAATATCTTTTTATAAAAATTTATATATATATTTTCTATAGTATATTATACCTTATAGTAAAATTATACTACGATATATTACGTAATTAAAAAGCTATACGTATTTAACTAAATTTTAAAAAAAAATCTAGTTTTCTTCTAGTAAGTACTATTATATCTTTATAATAATTTATAAAACCTATAGATATAGTATTTATAATATAATAAAGGTTTCTAGAAAACTTTTATAGAGCTAGCTCTTCTAGGTATAGCGTAATAAGAGATAGAAGTTAGAAAAAACTCTTTCTAGAGTTTTCTTCTCTAGCTATAGATATATATAAATAATCTAGCTATATAAAGTTATATATTATAAAGTTTCTATATATTTAGAAGTAATAATTTTAAGATAGTTTTAGTATTATTCTATCTTTCTATACTATAGTACTAAAATTACTTTACTTATAAATAACTACTTAAAGCTAGTATATTATTAGTTAATAAGCTCTATATAGTTAAGACCTACTATAATATATAAAATAGTAACTTTATATAGCTAGATTAACTATATATATATATGTAGTTAGAAGAAAAAACTCTAAAGAAAAGATTTTTCTAACTTCTATCTCTTATTACGCTATACCTAGAAGAGCTAGCTCTATAAAAGTTTTCTAGAAACCTTTATTATATTATAAATACTATATACTATAGGTTTTATAAATTATTATAGAGATATAATAGTACTTACTAGAAGAAAACTAGATTTTTTCTTAAAAGTTAGTTAAATACGTATAGCTTTTTAATTACGTAATATA